>NW_025213126.1:0-936 GCF_004010195.1 Chiloscyllium plagiosum
AAATAATGTCTTGAGACTTGACCCTTCAGACACCAAACCCCTCCTCACACGTGGGATTGGGGCGGAGAGTTTTCTTGACCTCAGCCGCGTCACTGAACCGTGGGCACCAATCACACAGAGGGGCCGGAGGGCAGGAGCATCATTAAAGGTGGGAGACAGTGAAGAGGGTTCCACAGGAAATGTTGGAGCTTCGAGCCCGAGGACATGGCCTCTCTTGATCAAGGAGGAGAGCAGGGATCCTGGTGGGTTCAGGGGCCGGAGGGAACGACAGAGAATACACAACAACAAGGTGAGGGAGCACAACAACAAGGTGAGGGAGGCACCCAACCACATTAGGAGCCAACCTCGATCAGTGAGCGCTGTGTGTGGATGGGGGAGGGGGGGACGGGGAGGGATAACTAAAGATTTGAGAGGCAGAGTCTCAGACGTTGTGATGGTTATGAAGCTCCAGACCACACTTCAGGAGGCAATTAAAACGTGGATGAAAGTTTCTGCAGTCGATGAGCCGAGTGACCCGCAGCTAACTGCGGCTCCAACTCCAGCCCTCGGTGACCATTGCACGTACTCTCCTGTGAATAATCCTTTCAACCAGATGGACCGATCCCTCACCAGACCAGCACCTGCTGCCCGTTCCTAACGGAGCGGCCATTTCAGAGGGCGGCTGTGTGTCAACCCCATTGCTGTGGGTCTGGAGTCACGTGTAGGCCAGACCGGGTAAGGACGGCAGATTTCCTTCCCTAAAGGGCAAGAGTAAACCTGATGGGGGCTTGTCAACAATAGATGGACAGGGGGGTGATGACTGAAAGATATTATCCTTGGACTCTTAATTCAGAGACCCAGGGTTCGAATCCCCTCCAGGCCTCTCCCTCCGGCCTGTGTGGGGCCTCTCCCTCCGGCCTGTGTGGGGCCTCTCCCTCCGGCCTGTGTGGGGCCTCT
>NW_025213126.1:2276-9564 GCF_004010195.1 Chiloscyllium plagiosum
GGGGCCTCTCTCTCTGGCCTGTGTGGGGCCTCTCTCTCTCTCTCCGGCCTGTGTGGGGCCTCTCCCTCCGGCCTGTGTGGGGCCTCTCTCTCTCTCTCCGGCCTGTGAGGGGCCTCTCTCTCCGGCCTGTGAGGGGCCTCTCTCTCCGGCCTGTGAGGGGCCTCTCCCTCCGGCCTGTGTGGGGCCTCTCCCTCCGGCCTGTGAGGGGCCTCTCCCTCTGGCCTGTGAGGGGCCTCTCCCTCCGGCCTGTGAGGGGCCTCTCCCTCTGGCCTGTGTGTGAGGGGCCTCTCCCTCCGGCCTGTGAGGGGCCTCTCTCTCCGGCCTGTGTGGGGCCTCTCCCTCCGGCCTGTGTGGGGCCTCTCCCTCCAGCCTGTGTGGGGCCTCTCCCTCCGGCCTGTGTGGGGCCTCTCCCTCTGGCCTGTGTGGGGCCTCTCTCTCTCCCTCTGGCCTGTGTGTGAGGGGCCTCTCCCTCTGGCCTGTGTGTGAGGGGCCTCTCCCTCTGGCCTGTGTGTGAGGGGTCTCTCTCCCCTCCGGCCTGTGTCTGGGAGCTCCATTCCCGTACCTCGAGTTGGACCAGGTTGTAGCAGGTTGGACACAGCTGGCAGTGAAAGGTCGAAGCCTCGTAGTAATAATTCTCCTGGCACTGTTCACACTTCCTTCCCACGAAGCCAGTCTTACACAGACAGGAGCCGTCCCCCAGGCACTGCATCCCCACGGACCCCAGTGGAGAGCAGTCACACGCTGCAGGACAGACAGAGAGAGAGAGAGACACTGAGGTAAGGGAGGCCGCTCTGGGAGCTGGGGGGTCATTGACCAGGTGGAAGACTCCAATTAAACATGGTTCGCCAGTGACCCACTCATGCCCCCTCCCCCCCCCGCATTGGGCCTTTCCCGCTCTCCCCCTGCATGCATGCACACCCCCTTTCCCCTCACCCCTACTGGGCCTTGCCTGGACATTTCCCAGCGTGACCCCCGTTGGATTTCCCAGTGCACCCCCCCTCCCCACATTGGACCTTCCCCACGACTCCTCTTCACCCCCTCCCCAATTCCCTGCCCCCTCCTCACGGCCTGCTGGTGGTCTGATTTATGGTTAGAGCCTGGTGTAGAGTTTTGAAGAAAAACCCAATGAAAGCAGCCGGCACAACGCGGGGGCCGGAGCCAAAGTTCACAGGGAGCTCTCGGTGGGGGGAGGGGTCGGGCACCAGAGAGACACCGAGAGTTCAGGCCCTGGCCCTGGCAGTAACCCAGCCGGGGGGGGTGGGAGAGGCTCCAGGCCAGATGCTACCAGCTCAGACTGATGATGGGCCAGACCCTGACACGTCTCCACAATCCCCCCCACCCTGGGCTGGCCCCTGGGGGCGCTCCCCAACTCCCAATCCCTCTGGAGTCAATCTTCTGGACGTAGGGGAGATCAACAGCGATGCCCCACACAGTCAAAGAGCTAGACAACAGTCTCAGTTCAGCTGTGAGGAGTTGCTGGCTGAGCAGACCCCGCCAGTAACGGGAAAGGGGAGGGTTAAACACCCGTTGGATTAATTACCTTGACAGCCCCACTCAGAGAGGTCAAAGTAACCCCGTTGGCATCGATCACATGCCCGGCCTTCAACACCAGGCCGGCAGTTACACTGCCCAGTCTGTCCCTGGCAGAAACTGTTCCGTGATCCCAGGGGGTGGCAGGCACAGCTGGAATAAAAACATGAACATCCGTGAGAGAGAGAGACATATAAAGAGGGAGGAGAGAGAGAGAGAGAGAGACACGGACAGGGAGAGAGATGGGGGGGGTGGGGGGAGAGACAGAGAGACAAAGACAGAGAGGGGGAGAGAGAGAAAGACAGATAGACAGAGAGGGCGCGTCAGTATGTTCAAGACGGAGTTAAACACAGCTTTAACAAAAGAGTTGTGGGGTTATTGGGTAAGATCAGCAGGAAAGGAGAGTTAAGGCAACAACCAGCCCTCGAAGGGCTGAAGGGCCTCTTATTCCTCCTCCTAATGTGGGGGAGACGTAATCACCACCGACGCTCAGTATCAGCGGGGTGTACCATCTACAAGATGCGCTGCTGAAACTCAGCAAAGTTCCTCAGGCAGCAGCTTCCAAACCCACGCCCACCTCCATCTAGAAGGACAAGAGCAACAGATACATGGGAACACCACCCCCTACAAGTTCCCCTCCGAGCCACTCCCCATCCTGACTTGGAAATATATCGCCGTCCCTTCACTGTCGCTGGGTCAAAGTCCTGGAATTCCCTCCCTAAGGGCATTCTGGGTCAACCCACAGCAGGTGGACTGCAGCGGTTCCAGAAGGCAGCTCACCCCCACCTTCTCAAGGGGCAACTAGGGACAGGTAATAAATACTAGGCCCAGCCAGTAATGCCCATGTCCCATGGATACAATAAAATAAACCTCTCAGTAAAGGAGGGGGTTCAACGGGGAGTGGTGAGGGAGGGGGAGGGGGAGAGTTCACTTGGTGACAGAGACTGGGGGGCAAATAGAAAGGGTTGCAATTTTTTGGCATTGACACAAGATGGATAATCAGTTGAGTGTGTCCAGTAATCTATCTATCTCCATGGTAACGTTGTCCCAATATCTCAGAGATAGTTCATTGGCTACTGCAAGGATCAGCCAGCCTTTGTGGGCGGCACGGTGGTACAGGGGTTAGCACTGCTGCCTCACAGCGCCAGAGACCCGGGTTCAATTCCCGACTCAGGCGACTGACTGTGTGGAGTTTGCACGTTCTCCCCGTGTCTGCGTGGGTTTCCTCCGGGTGCTCCGGTTTCCTCCCACAGTCCAAAGATGTGCAGGTCAGGTGAATTGGCCATGCTAAATTGCCCATAGTGTTAGGTAAGGAGTAAATGTAGGGGTATGGGTGGGTTGCGCTTCGGCGGGTCGGTGTGGACTTGTTGGGCCGAAGGGCCTGTTTCCACACCGTAAGTAATCTAATCTTCTCACTGAGAAGTGACCAATCTCCCACACACCACCCCATTCCCCCCACCAGTCCTCTTTCCTATTGGTTACCTGAGGCACCCCATTGTGGGTCGCATGTCATAGTAACCAGGCTCGCACTGGCTGCAATCTCGGCCAATCACGTGGGGCAGACACTCACACTGGCCACGCCCAGGGTCACAGGTCTGAAGCCCATTGGTTGAGCCAATGGGATGACAGGTGCATGCTGCAGACAAAATAAAGATGGAGATCCAGTGACTCTGATAAACACATTGGAGCCATAACATCCAACTCACAGTGTGGCTAAAGACCATTCACACAGTGTTCCTGCCCCACACTGCTCTCTTCACCTCTGCCCTCAGGGCAGTGTTTAATACAGCTTTCACCCTGGAGTACATTAACACAGCTGACTCTGATCATGGTGGCTCAGTGGTTAGCGCTGCCACCTCACGGCGCCAGGGACCCTCGGGTGACTGTCTGTGTGGCGTTTGCACATTCTCCCCATTGGCAAGGGGTTGGGAAGCTGAGCTACAGATCAGATGATGGAGCAGTTAGTGAACAGCCAGATACAGCGTGCAGAGAGTCTGTGGGGACGGATGGGCACTCGATAGGGCAACGTTGTAGTCAGTGTGATGGGCTGATGTGTGTCTATTTTAAAGGAACAAGTGTCAGCAATAAAGATGATAAACTCAGAGCATGGATCAGTACTTGGAATGGTGTGTTGTGGCATTGACCTGACAAGGGAGTCGCGGAGGGAATGGTCTTTACAGAAAGTGGATAGGGGATGGGGAGGGAAATGTATCTCTGGGGGTGGGGTCCGTTTGTAGGTGGCAGAAATGGCAGAGGATGATACGATGTACACGGAGTTTGGTGAGGCCTGGGGTTCTGTTCTTGTTGCAGTTGGAGTATGATGCAGATGGGGGTGGGGAGGGCCAATATATCTCTGGTGGTGACACAGAATGCAGATGGGGGTGGGGAGGGCCAATATATCTCTGGTGGTGACACAGAATGCAGATGGGGGTGGGGAGGGCCAATATATCTCTGGTGGTGACACAGAATGCAGATGGGGTGGGGAGGGCCAATATGCAGCAAGGCTGATTATAGGGAAGCCATATTGGATTTGGTGCTTGGTAACGAACCATGCCAGGTATCCAATCTCTCGGTGGGAGAGCATTTCGGTGATAGCGTTCACAACTCCCTGACCTTGACTATACCCATGGAGAGGGATAGGAGCAGATGGTATGGGAAAGTATTTAATTGGGGGAGGGGGAATTACAATGCTATCAGGCAGGCCCTATCTGGGCCCTAAATTGGGAACAGATGTTCTCAGGGAAACACACAACAGAAATATGGAGGTTGTTTGGGGAGCAGTTGCTGATAGTGCTGGACAGCGTTGTCCCACTGAGGCAAGGAAAGGATGGTAGGGTGAAGGCACCTTGGGTGACTA
Source organism: Chiloscyllium plagiosum (assembly GCF_004010195.1). Taxonomy (NCBI): domain Eukaryota; kingdom Metazoa; phylum Chordata; class Chondrichthyes; order Orectolobiformes; family Hemiscylliidae; genus Chiloscyllium; species Chiloscyllium plagiosum. The sequence continues at coordinate 6,664 of NW_025213126.1, forward strand.
GGGATGTGGAACATCTAGTCAAGAGGAAGGAAACTTACTTAAGTTTGAGGGGGCAAGGATCAGACTGGGCTCTATAGGGCTACAAGGTAGCCAGGAAGGAACTGAAGAATGGACTTAGGAGATCTAGAAGGGGCATGAAAAAGGTCCACCGGGTCGGATTAAGGAAAACCCTAAGGCATTCTACACTAATGTGAGGAACAAGAGGATGGCCAGAGTGAGGGTGGGGCTGATCAGGGATAGTGGAGGGAACATGTGCCCAGAGTTGGGGGAGGTCCTTAATGAAGACTTTGTTTCAGTATTCACTACTGCGAGGGACCTTGGTGTTTCGGAGGACAGCGTGAAACAGGCTGATATGCTCAAATAGGTTGATGTTCAGAAGGAGGATGTGCTGAAAACTTTGAAAAACATAATGAACCACACGGGCCACACGGGATATACCCTCGGTTCCTACAGGAAGGGAGGGAAGAGATTGCTGCACCTTTGGTGAGGATCTTTGTGTCCTCACTGTCCACTGGGGTAGTGCCCAATGATTGGAGGGTGGCAAATGTTATCCCCTTGTTCAAGAAAGGGAATAGGGATAATCCTGGGAATTACACCAGTCAGCCTTACATCAGTGGTGGGAAAAGTATTGGAGAGTATTCTGAGAGACAGGATGTATGATTATTGGGGAAAATCATAGTTTGATTAGAGATAGTTAACATGGCTTTGTGAAGGGCAGGTCATACCTCTCAAACCTTGAATTATTTGGGGATGTGACAAACATGTTGATGAAGGTAAAGCAGTGGATGTGGTGTACATGGATTTTATCAATGTATTTGATGAGATTCCCCATGGTAGGCTTGGTCAGTAAGTAAGGAGGCATGAGATACAGGGAAACCTGTCTGTCTGGATACAGATTTGACTGGCCCATAGAAGACAGAGGGTGATGGTAGCTCAACAGTATTCAGCCTGGAGCTAGGTGATCAGTGGTGTTCCGCAGGGATCGGTTCTGGGACCTCTGCTCTTTGTGATTTTTATAAATGACTTGGACAAGGAAGTGGAAGGGTGGGTTAGTACGTTTGCCGATGACACAAAGGTTGCTGGAGTTGTGGATAGTGTGGAGGGCTGTTGTAGTTTGCGATGGGACATTGATAAGATGCAGAACTGTGCTGATAAGTGGCAGATGAGTTCAACCAGGAAAAGTGTGAAGTCATTCACTTTGGAAGGGTGAATTTGAATGCAGACTTCAGGGCAACAGAGGGATCTTGGGGTCCATGTCCACAGAACCTGCAATTTGCCACCCAAGTTGATAGGGTTGTTAAGAAGGCTTAAGATGTTTTGGCTTTCATTAGGGGAATGAGTTTCAGAGCTGCAAGGTTATGCTGCAGCTCTATAGAGTCCTGGTTAGACCACACTTGGAATATTGTGTTCAGTTCTGGTTGTCTCATTATAGCCAAGATGTGGAAGCTTTAGAGAGGGTGCAGAGGAGATTTACCAGGATGCTGGCTGGACTGGAGGGCATGCCTTATGAAGAGAGGTTGAGGGAGCCAGAGCTTTTCTCATTGGAGCGAAGGAGGATGAGAGGTGACGTGATAGAGTGTACAGCTAAAGACTTTTTCCCATGGCGGAAATGTCTATCACAAGGGGGCATAATTGTAAGGTAATTGGAGGAAGGTTGAGGGGAGATACCAGAGGTAGGTTCTTTCCACGCACCCACCACACTCTGTGTAATGCGCTGCCAGTGGCGGTAGAGTCAGATGCATTAGGGACATTTAAGCAACTCTTGGATAGGCACATCGAAGATAGATAGTACAATGTAGGGTATGTAGATTAGTCTGATCTTAGAAGGATAAAAGGCCAGCACAACATCGAGGGCCGAAGGGCCTGTACTGTGCTGAACTGTTGTACGTTCAGCAATATTAAGACACACATTTGGAACGGTGGGGGTGGTCTTGAACCTGGGGCTCCTAGCCCAGAAGTAAGGACACTACCACTGTGCCACAAGAGCTAGTGCACAGATTTTAGTATCTGGTGCCTCAGGGAATGTTAAGCTCCTAATAACCAAAAAAAGCTGTGGGTCCACAAGCCGTCAGAAGATTGGCTCATTGCTTTTCATCTGCTCTAAAGTCATTTGCCCAGAAAAGAATAACATATTCTTTCCAAATACTGAGGCCAATCTTCGGTGGCAGGATTGAATGGGAAAATCTTCCCAAATAACGGCATGATGCCCCAACTCAAAGACGGCTGATGTGAGCGACTTTCTTCAGGAGCGTATTTTTTTGTCTCTCATCACCCGTGAAATCATTCTACATTGTCCGGTATCCCATCACCAAGTTCCCCTTTATTTACTTGAGAAGTGTCCTGGACACTGGGAGGGCCAGCTCTGAGGGAACAGAACCTCTGACACTCCTGTTTATATCTGTCAGCCAGGGCTCCCTGATTGGACCAGATTAACAGCCCCAATCAGGGAACTCCTATTCTATGAGGTCCACCCAGCTGACCTATCATAACATCCACTTGAAACATGGCATTCTTGCATTGGTCCTGATGAATGCTAGAGGTGAATTTCTATCAACATTGCCTCTCTTTCAGCACGATGAACAAACGTGTGTCGTAGTTAGAAAGAGTCACAACAATATTATTAAATTGGAAGGATATTATTAAATTGGAAAGACTACAGAAAAGATTTACAAGGAGGTTGCCAGGGTTGGAGGATCTGAGCTACAGGGAGAGGCTGAACAGGCTGGGGCTGTTTTCCCTGGAGCATCGGTGGCTGAGGGGTGACCTTATAGAGGCTTACAAAATCATGAAGGGAATGGATAGGATAAATAGACAAAGTTTTTTCCCTGGGGTCGGGGAGTCCAGAACTAGAGGGCATAGGTTTAGGGTGAGAGGGGAAAGATATAAAAGAGACCTAAGGGG
>NW_025213126.1:9794-14722 GCF_004010195.1 Chiloscyllium plagiosum
GGCTAAAGTAATCCCCAATTGCTGATAGTAGGGGATTCAGTGATGGTGACACCGTTGAATGTAAAAGGGCATCGGTTAGATTGTCTCTTATTGGAGTAGGTCAATGCATGACATTTGTGTGTGCTTGTTACTGAGAATGTTGGTAGCCTTACATCTGCTAAGATTTGCAGGAAAGCACTCGACCATGGAGGGGGGCCCATTTGTTCAGAAGAATTGGGGACATCTGTTCTTAGTGTCAATGGATCGGTGTAAATGAGGTGATAACATTTGTTCACTTGTGGAATCTGTGGCAGTGCTTCCTTCTCACACTGGATGCGCACATATTTCACCGTGGACGGGTCAGTTAATTAAATTGCTGGGTTATATCAAAGACTCTTAACAAAACTCATACTCAATAGGAAAAGAACCTGTAGTTTAATAAGCAGAGTGGAATATGCACGCAATCGAAGAATCCTGATACATTTTCATGCATACCACACTGAGCAGATTTGAATTTATGAAGCTCAGCTCCCTCATCTTGACTGTGCTGGGAAGTGAATGTCTCATTACCCTTACAGGCTAGGAAAACACGAAGGCTGAAAGTTGGAAGATGTTAGTGTGAGTGAGAAAACATGCTACTGTAAATTTAATTCACAGAAGAGAGAAAGAGAGTGTGAGAAAGAGAAAGAGAGACAGACAGACAGAGAAAAACACAAAGATAAAGAATCAGATAGAGAGAAAGTGACAAAGGTAGAGAGTGAGAGAGAGAGCATGCAAGTGATAGACAGAGACAGACAGGGAAGGGGGAGGTGGGGGAGGAGAAGATCAGGAGAGTGATTAAAACATTCAATAAAAATCACCAGGGCACCAACTCAGAAAAGTCAGCTTTAAACCTGAGAAGTTCCCAACAATCAATGAGAGAATAATTTCAGGATTTTACAGTTTAACAAAGGATCACCCAATCTCCAGGAATTCAGGTGTAATTCCAGGTCACTGTGTAAACAACTCTGAGAGTAAAATCAGAGACATTTCATTGCTTTAAAAACGGTTTCTTTCAATTCCCGTGAAGCAGGTGAAGGGTCGCAGTCCCTGGACACCGATTGGTTCCTTAACCTCGGTTTACGTGTGTGTCGGGGAAGGGGAAGAGGAGAAGGGGAAGGGGAAGGAAAGGGGTAGGGAGCAAGGAGGGAAGGGGAAAGGGGGAAGGGGAAGGGGATGGGGGAAGGGGGAGGGGGAAGGGGAAAACTGGAAGGGAGGAAGGAGGGAGCAGGATGAGATAATCCAGTTCACCGGGTCAGGAATATGGCCCATGGTCACTAACCCCTCCTCACTTCCTGATCACCCAACAGTATCCCTGAGACCGCTCAGTCCCTCTAGTGGGTTACTCAGTCATTTACTCCCACCCACTGAATTTACTCCGCCTCACTGAATTTGACCCAGAAACCTAAAGCCAGTAATAACTGGAAGCTGAATCCCAGCGTGGATCATATTCTGTGTTTTCAAATCAGGATCAGATCCTGCTCCTTCATTCTCAGGATGTCTGTGATATTACACTCCCCCACCCCGCTCCGATAAACCTTCTGACAGCCTTTACCCCCAGATGGTGATGGCTAGGACGAGGGGACATAGCTGTAAACTGAGGGGTGATAGATATAGGACAGATTATGTCAGAGGTAGTTTCTTTACTCAGAGAGTAGTAGGGTATGGAATGTGCTGCCTCCAACAGTAGTAGACTCGCCAACTTTAAGGGCATTTAAATGATCATTGGATAAATAAATGGATGAGAATGGAATAGTGTACGTTCGATGGGCTTCAGATTGGTTCCACAGTTCGGCGCAACATTGAGGGCCGAAGGACCTGTACAGCGCTGTAATGTTCTATGTTCTCTGAAGTGCCCACAGGACACAGTTTTGTGACAAAGGGAGAGTTAGGCACACTCTCTGACCACGTGGTTCATGTCTACACCAGAGAGTTTACCTCTCTCTGACCAACAGGGATTTTTAATGAGATGGGGTGGGTCCTTTGGAGATGAGTAATCCAGAGAGTCAGCCTGATGTCCTGGGGTCATGGGTCTGAATGTCCGCCCCCCCCCTCCTCCCCACTGCAGCAGCTGGAGGAGTTTAAATTCAATTCGGACATTCAGAATTGAGAGTCAGTCTCAGTAAAAGTGACCATGAAACTACCTTTGGTTTTTCTAAACCCCATCTGGGTCACCAATGACCTTCAGGGAAGTGAACACGGCTGACCTCACTACACACCTCCCCTTCTCACCCCTCTCCTCCCCTCCCAACCTCAACACTCCCCTCTTCACCCCTATCCTTTCCATCTCAACACTTCCCTCCCCTCCCCTCTCTTCCCCTCCCCTCTCCACCTGAACACTCCCCTCCTCTCCCCACGTCTCCCCTCCCCTCTTCTTCCCTCGCCTCTTCACCCCTTCACATGCCACCCCTCCACACCCCTCCCCTTGCCTACCCTCCCCACACCATGTGTCTATGTGTGTGTGTGTGAGTGTGTGTCTGTGCGTGGGGACGTGCGTGTGTGTGTGTCTGTCTGTGCATGGGGACGTGTGTGTGTGTGCGCGCGCGTGGGGAAGCGTGTGTGAGTGTGTGTGTGAGAGAGAGAGAGAGAGAGAGAGAGACAGATAGACAGATAGAGAAAGAGATAGAGAAAGAGAAAGAAAGAGAGAGAATGAGCATGTGATACTTTGGAGATGTTAAGTCATTGTTTAAATGGGAGTGTGAATCCACTTCTCACTGTTTATCATTCCTATCTCTCCACTTCAACTGAAAGCAATAACTCATTCTGAGGTATTATTCTAGGGACCCTGACATCCTTCACACAGGGGAGGGCGTTACCAGTAAATCCACATAATAAATGTCAACAGGTTATTGGATGTATAGGGTCAACTCTCAAATCCTATATGTAATTGCCTGCAATTTATACTTTCTGCAAAACTGAAATAACTCCCATCCAAGTCATAAATCACCTTCTCAGTAAGGGTGATAAACTAATATGTTCTCTCTTTCTCAACGGTGAAATATAGAAGAATGAGAGGTGATCTTATTGAAAGATCCATAGTTTTTAGAAATGTGTTAGGGTGATGCAGAAAGATTATTTTCCCACGTGGGGCTGATTAGGACCAGAGGGCAGAGATGAGGTGGAATTTCTTTTCCCAGAGGGTAGTTGAGGCTGGGTCATTAAGAATATTCAAGGATGGTTTGGACAGATTTTTAATCAGTTAAAAGAATCAGGGGGCCATGAGGAAAAGGCAGGGAAGTGGAGATTAGGATTACAAGATCAGACCACTCATTGAATGGAGGAGTAGAACTCAATGGGCTGAATGGTCTACTTCTGCGGCTACACTTTATAACCTTATGAGCCCTCCACTGTCACGAATGGTCACTAGAGTTTGTCCAACACTTAGCATTGGATGATCAGAAATTCCCTTGAACTAAATACTGGGAAGAACATATGAAACAGTAGCCCAAAGAGGCCATTTGGTCCCTCAAGGTAGTTCTGCTATCCAATAAGATCATGTGTGATCTGTTTGTGCTTCAAATTCCAGATTCCCATCTACTCCCAATGAGCTTTGTTTCTTTTGCCTGTCAAGAATCAACCTACCTCTGCATTAAAAATATCCAATGGTCCTATCTCCACTGCCTTCTGAGATGGAGCTGCATTGTTGTGCAACCTTCTAAGAGAAAATACATCTGTTTATCACCGTCCACAAAGTGTGACCCTAGTTTTGAACACATCCATAAAAAGAAACATCTTTCTAACATTCACTTGATCAAAATTATTTAGGACCTTATAAATTACAATCTCAACATGCATCACTCTTCAAAACAGTGCTGAAAACAAGTACAGCCTATCGAACATTTCCTCAACTGACCATATACATGCATTTGGAAAGATAGGGATTGAATAGGAATAGAAAGTGAGGTCTGCAGATGCTGGAGATCAGAGCTGAAAATGTGTTGCTGGAAAAGCGCAGCAGGTCAGGAAGCATCCAGGGAACAGGAGAATCGACGTTTCGGGCATAAGCCCTTCTTCAGGAATTGAATAGGAGTAGTTAGCATGGCTTTGTGAGTGGGAGACCATGCGAGCTGGCAAATTGCGATACAAAATTAGCTTGATGGTAGGAAGCAGAGGGTAATAGTGGAAGGATGCTTGTTGAACTGGAGGCCTGTGACGAGTGGAGTGCCTCAGGGGTTGGTGCTGAGCTCATTCCTGTTTGTTATCTATATCAATGCTTTGGATGAGAATGTACAAGACATGATTAGTAAGTTTGTTGATGACACTAAAAAAAGAGGTATCGTGCACAGTAAGGAATGTTGTCATAAAATGCAGCAGGACATTTATCAGCTGGGGAAATGGGCCGAGAAATTGCAAATGGATTTTAATATAAATAAATATGAGGTCTTGCATTTTGGAAAGTCAAATCAAGGTAGGAGCTTCATGGTGAATGGAAGGGCCTTAAAGAGTGTGGTGGAACAGAGGGATCTTGGAGTTCAGGTTCACACTTCTCTGAAAGGCAGAGAGGGCAGTGAAGAAGGCTTTTGGCACACTGGCCTTCATTAGTCAGGGCAGTGAATAAGTAAGTTAGGGAGTTATGTTGCAGTTGTACAGGACTTTGGTGAGGCCGCACTTGGAGTTTTGTGATCAGTTTTGGTCACCTTGTTATAGGAAGGATATTACGAATCTGGAAAGAATGCATAAGAACTTTACAAAGATGTTACCTGGACTCAATTGTCTGAGTTATAGGGAGAGGTTGTGTAAGCCAGGACATTTTTCTTGAGAGCGTAGGTGACTGAGAGGTGTATAAGATCATGAGAGGCATGGATAGGGTGAATGCACTCAGTCTTTTTCCCAGGGCTGGGGAATCAAGGACTAGAGGGCATCAGTTTAAAGTTAGAGGGAAAAGGAACCCGATGGGCAGTTTTTTTTTT
>NW_025213126.1:23642-24828 GCF_004010195.1 Chiloscyllium plagiosum
TTCACCTGGAGAGTGTCCTCACTGCCGCTGTCTCCTATCACCGGGAGAGTGCCCTCACCGGTGTCTCCTTTCACCTGGAGAGTGCCCTCACCGCTGTCTCCTATCACCGGGAGAGTGCCCTCACTGCCGCTGTCTCCTATCACCGGGAGAGTGCCCTCACTGCCGCTGTCTCCTATCACCGGGAGAGTGCCCTCACTGTCGCTGTCTCCTATCACCGGGAGCGTGCCCTCACTGCCGCTGTCTCCTTTCACCGGGAGAGTGCCCGCACCTGTGTCTCCTATCATCGGTAGCGTGCCCTCACTGCCGCTGTCTCCTATCACCGGGAGAGTGCCCTCACTGCCGCTGTCTCCTTTCACCGGGAGTGTGCCCGCACCTCTGTCTCCTATCATCGGTAGCGGGTCCTCACTGCCGCTGTCTCCATTCACCGGGAGAGTGCCCTCACTGACGCTGTCTCCTATCACCAGGAGAGTTCCCTCACTGCCGCTGCCTCCTCTCACCGGGAGAGTGCCCTCACCGTTGCCTCCTATCACCGGGAGAGTGCCCTCACCGGTGTCTCCTTTCACCTGGAGAGTGCCCTCACCGCTGTCTCCTATCACCGGGAGAGTGTCCTCAATGCCACTGTCTCCTATCACCGGGAGAGTATCCTCACGGCCACTGTCTCCTATTACCGGGAGTGTGTCCTCAATGCCACTGTCACCTATCACCTGGACAGTGTCCTCACTGACGCTGTCTCCTATCACCGAGAGAGTGTCCGCACTGCTGTCTCCTTTCACCGGGAGAGTGTCCTCAATGCCACTGTCTCCTATCACCGGGTGAGTTCCCTCACTGCCGCTGTCTCCTATCACCGGGAGAGTCTCCTCACTGCCACTGTCTCCTATCACCGTGAGAGTGTCCGCACTGCCGCTGTCTCCTATCACCGGGAGAGTGTCCTCACTGCCGCTGTCTCCTATCACCGGGAGAGTGCCCCCAATGCTGCTGTCTCCTATCACTGAGAGAGTTCCCTCACTGCCGCTGTCTCCTAACACCGGGAGTATGCCCTCACTGCTGCTGTCACCTAACACCGGGAGTATGCCCTCACTGCCGCTATCTCCTATCACCGGGAGAGTGCCCTCACTACCGCTGTCTCGTATCACCGCGAGAGTGTCCTCACTGCCGCTGTCTCCTATCACCGGGAGAGTATCCTCAC
>NW_025213126.1:25613-26661 GCF_004010195.1 Chiloscyllium plagiosum
CACTGCCGCTGTCTCCTATCACCGGGAGAGTGTCCTCACTTCCGCTGTCTGCTATCACCGGGACAGGACACTCACTGCTGCTGTCTCCTATCACGGGAGAGTGTCCTCACTGCTGCTGTCTCCTATCACTGAGAGAGTTCCCTCACTGCCGCTGTCACCTAACACCGGGAGTATGCCCTCACTGCCACTGTCTCCTATCACCGGGAGAGTGCCCTCACTTCCGCTGTCTCGTATCACCGCGAGAGTATCCACACTGCCGCTGTCTCCTATCACCGGGAGCGTGCCCTCACTGCCGCTGTCTCCTATCACCGGGAGAGTGCCCTCACTGCCGCTGTCTCCTTTCACCGGGAGAGTGCCCGCACCTCTGTCTCCTATCATCGGTAGCGGGTCCTCACTGCCGCTGTCTCCATTCACCGGGAGAGTGCCCTCACTGCCATTGTCTCCTATCACCGGGAGAGTGCCCTCACTGCCGCTGCCTCCTCTCACCGGGAGAGTGCCCTCACCGTTGCCTCCTATCACCGGGAGAGTGCCCTCACTGGTGTCTCCTTTCACCTGGAGAGTGCCCTCACCGCTCTCTCCTATCACCGGGAGAGTGTCCTCACTGCCGCTGTCTCCTATCACCGGGAGAGCGCCCTCACTGACGCTGTCTCCTATCACCGGGAGAGTGCCCTCACCGTTGCCTCCTATCACCGGGAGAGTTCCCTCACCACTGCCTCCTCTCACCGGGAGAGTGCCCTCACCGTTGCCTCCTATCACCGGGAGAGTGCCCTCACCGGTGTCTCCTTTCACCTGGAGAGCGCCCTCACCGCTGTCTCCTATCACTGGGAGAGTGCCCTCACTGCCGCTGTCTCCTATCACCGGGAGAGTGTGCGCACTACCGCTGTCTCCTATCACCGGGAGAGTGTCCTTACTGCCGCTGTCTCCTATCACCGGGAGAGCGCCCTCACTGACGCTGTCTCCTATCACCGGGAGAGTGTCCTCACTGCCGCTGTCTCCTATCACCGGGAGAGTGCCCTCACTGCCACTGTCTCCTATCACCGGGAGAGTG
>NW_025213126.1:28445-30811 GCF_004010195.1 Chiloscyllium plagiosum
CCTATCACCGGGAGTGTGCCCTCACTGCCGCTGTCTCCTATCACCGGGAGAGTGTCCTCACTGCCGCTGTCTCCTATCACCGGGAGAGCGCCCTCACTGCCGCTGTCTCCTATCACCGGGAGAGCGTACTCACTGCCGCTGTCTCCTATCACCGGGAGAGTTCCCTCACTGCCGTTGCCTCCTCTCACCGGGAGAGTGCCCTCACCGTTGCCTCCTATCAGCGGGAGAGTGCCCTCACCGCTGTCTCCTATCACCGGGAGAGTGTCCGCAGAGCCGCTGTCTCCTATCACCGGGAGAGTGTCCTCACTGCCGCTGTCTCCTATCACCGGGAGAGTGTCCTCACTGCCGCTGTCTCCAATCACCGGGAGAGCGCCCTCACTGCAGCTGTCACCTATCACCGGGAGAGTGTCCTCACTGCCGCTGTCTCCTATCACCGGGAGAGCGCCCTCACTGCCGCTGTCTCTTATCACCGGGAGAGCGCCCTCACTACTGCTGTCTCCTATCACCGGGAGAGTGCCCTCAATACCACTATCTCCTATCACCAGGAGAGTGCCCTCACGGCCGCTGTCTCCTATCACCGGGAGAGTGTCCTCACTGCCGCTGTCTCCTATCACCAGGAGAGTGCCCTCACTGCCGCTGTCTCCTATCACCGGGAGAGTGTCCTCACTGCCGCTGTCTCCTATCACCGGGAGAGTGTCCTCACTGCCGCTGTCTCCTATCACTGGGAGAGTGCCCTTACAGTTGCCTCCTATCACCGGGAGAGTGCCCTCACCGCTGACTCCTATCACTGGGAGAGTGTCCTCATTGCCGCTGTCTCCTATCACCGGGAGAGTGTCTTCACTGCCGCTGTCTCCTATCACCGGGAGAGTGCCCTCACTGCCGCTGTCTCCTATCACCGGGAGCGTGTCTTCACTGCCGCTGTCTCCTATCACCGGGAGAGTGCCCTCACTGCCGCTGTCTCCTATCACCGGGAGAGTGTCCTCACTGCCGCTGTCTCCTATCACTGGGAGAGCGCCCTCACTGCCGCTGTCTCCTATCACCGGGAGAGCGCCCTCACTACTGCTGTCTCCTATCACCGGGAGAGTGCCCTCACTGCCGCTGTCTCCTATCACCAGGAGAGTGCCCTCACGGCCGCTGTCTCCTATCACCGGGAGTGTGCCCTCACTGTTGCTGCCTCCTATCACCGGGAGCGTGTCTTCACTGCCGCTGTCTCCTATCACCAGGAGAGTGCCCTCACTGCCACTGTCACCTATCACCGAGAGCGTGTCTTCACTGCCGCTGTCTCCTATCACCGGGAGTGTGCCCGCACTGCCGCTGTCTCCTATCACCGGGAGAGTGTCCTCACTACCACTGTCTCCTATCACCGGGAGAGTGTCCTCACTGCTCTCTCCTATCACCGGGAATGTGACCTCACTGCCGCTGTCTCCTATCACCGGGACAGTGTCCTCACTGCCGCTGTCTCCTAGCACCGGGAGAGTGCCCTCACTGCCACTGTCTCCTATCACCGGGAGAGTATCCTCACTGCCACTATCTCATATTACCGGGAGTGTGCCCTCACTGCCCCTGTTTCCTATCACCGAGAGAGTACCCTCACTGCCGCTGTCTCCTATCACCAGGAGAGTGTCCTCAATGCCACTGTCTCCTATCACCGGGTGAGTTCCCTCACTGCCACTGTCTCCTATCACCGGGAGTGTGCCCTCACTGCCCCTGTTTCCTATCACCGGGAGAGTGTCCTCACTGCCGCTGTCTCCTATCACCGGGAGTGTGCCCTCACTGCCGCTGTCTCCTATCACCAGGAGTGTGCCCTCACTACCACTGTCTCCTATCACCGGGAGAGTGCCCTCACTGCCGCTGTCTCCTATCACCGGGAGAGTGCCCTCCCTGCCGCTGTCTCCGATCACCAGGAGAGTGCACTCACTACCACTGTCTCCTATCACCGGGAGAGTGCCCTCGCTGTCGCTGTCTCCTATCACCGGGAGAGTGCCCTCACTGCCGCTGTCTCCTATCACCGGGAGAGTATCCTCACTGCTGATGTCTCCTATCACCGGGAGAGTGCCCTCACTGCCAATGTCTCCTATCACCGGGAGAGTGCCCTCACTGCCGCTGTCTCCTATCACCGGGAGAGTGCCCTCCCTGCCGCTGTCTCCTATCACCAGGAGAGTGCCCTCACTGCCGCTGTCTCCTATCACCGGGAGAGTGCCCTCCCTGCCGCTGTCTCCTATAACCAGGAGAGTGCCCTCACTGCTGCTGTCTCCTATCACCGGGAGAGTGCCCTCACTGCCGCTGTCTCCTATCTCCAGGAGAGTGCCCTCACTGACGCTGTCTCCTATTAACAGCAGAGTGCCCTCACTGCCGCTGTCTCCTTT
>NW_025213127.1:0-445 GCF_004010195.1 Chiloscyllium plagiosum
CCCGTCACCCTTGATCCCTTGATAATCAAAAAAAAACTATCGCCATCTCAAATATACTCAATGACCTGGCCCAACAGCCTTCCCTGGCAATAAATTTCAAAGATTCACCATTCCCTGATTAAAGAAGTTTCTCCTTATCAACGTTCTAAAAGATGTTCGCTTTAAGCTTAGACTGTGTCCTTGGGTCCTAGTCTCTCCGACAAATGGAAATATCTTATGAACATCCATTCTGTTCAGGTCATTCAGTAATCTGCATGTTTCAATTACATTTCCTCTCTCTCTTCTAAACTTTATCAAGTATAGACCCAAAGACTCAAACATTCCTCATAAAATAAATTTGTCACTCCTATGATTATTCTCGTGAAAATCTTCTGAACACACTCCAGGGACAGTACATCCTTCCTGAGATATGGGGCTCAACAGTGCGTGCAACACTCCAAATGTA
>NW_025213127.1:20685-22827 GCF_004010195.1 Chiloscyllium plagiosum
AGTGTGTCGCTATTTATAGCAGCGTCCTAGTGGTTGTGTCAGAATGTGCTGGGGTGCATTAGGGAGTATGTGCATATTAACATGAAAGTCCTGGGGAGCATGTCAGCATTTTCCTAGTCAGTAGAGCTTGTGTCTGGAAAAGACTAGATGAACTGAAGCTGTTTCCACTTGCATATGGGTCTCAACCACTGTCGGGGTGTGCAGATTTCAAAAATGGGAATGTCTGAGAGAACAGCAGGGAAGATACAGCTCCCTAAACTGGGAATATTGACGAGAATAGGTGGGATGATAAAGTTCCCTAAACTGCGAATTTCAGTTTGATCAGCTGGAATTGCATAGTTCTCTAAACTTGGAATATCAGTGTGAACAACGGGATGATACAATTCCCTAAACTGGGAATCTGAGTGTAAACAGCCGGGATGATCCAACTCTCTAAACTGCAAATCTCGGTGTGAACAGTCAGAATGGTTTGACTCTCTAAACTGGGAATCTCGGTGTGATCAATCGGAATGGTTCTACTCTCTAAACTGTTAATCCCCGTGTGAACAGTTGGAATGGTTCTACTCTCTCAACTGGGATTCTCAGTGTGAAAAGGTGGGAAGGTCCATCTCTCTAAATTGGGAATATCAGTGTGAACAACCATGATGTTCCAGCTCTTTAAAATTGGAAACTTAGTGTGGACAGTGGAATGATCGAGCTCCTTAAACTTGAAATCTCGGTGTGAACAGGCGGGATGGTCAGGCTCCCTGAACTGGGAAATACAGTGCGATCAGCCATGATAGTCCGGGTTTCGAAATTAGGAATCTCATTGTTTGCACTGGGATTGTCCAGTTCCTTAAACTGAGAATCTCGGTGTGAACAACCACATTGACCTGCTCTCTAAACTTGGAATCTCGTTGCGAACAACTGGATGATCCAGCTGCATAATCTGGGAATTTCAGTGTGAACACCCGAGATGGTCCCGCTCTCTAAACTGAGAATTTCCTTCTGAGCAACTAGGATGGTCCAGTTCCCTCAACTTGAAATCTCACTGTGAACAGCCGGGATGGTCCAGCTCTCTAAACTAGGCTTCTGAGTGTGAACAGCCGGGATGATCCAACTCACTGAACTGGAAATCTCTGCGTTAACAGCCGGGATGACTGTGCTCGCTAAATTGGGATTCTCAGTGTGAACAGCTGGAATTTTCCACCTCTCTAAACTGTGATGCTCATTGTGAACAGCCAGGATGGACCAGCTCTCTAACCTGGGATGCTCAGTGTTAAAAAGGGGGATGATCAATCGCCCTAAACAGAGATTCTCAGTGTGAACAGCTGAAATTGTCCACCTCTCTTAACTGGGATGCTCATTGTGAACGGGGGATGATCCAGCTCTCGAAACTGGGAAAGTCAGTGTGAACAGCCTTGATTACCGAGCTCTCTAAATTGGGAATTTCCGTGGAAACAGCCGGAAAGGTTCTACTCTCTAAACTGGGATTCTCAGTGTGAACAGCTTGGAATTGTCCAGCTGTTAAGTCGGCTTCTCAGTGTGAACAGCGGGATGGTTTGGCTCTCTAAAGTGGAAATCTCAATGTGAACAACCATGATGGTCTACCTCCCTAAACCGAAAATCTCAGAGTGAACAGCCTTGATAGTCCAGCTCCCTAAACTGGGAATCTCAGGATGAATGGCCGGCATGGTCCCGTTCCCTAAACCAGGAAACTCGTTGTGAGCAGCCAGTTTGGTCTATCTCCCTAAATTTGGAAACTTATTGTGAACAATGGGATTATCCAGCTCACTGAACTGAGAATCTCAATGTGAACAGACAGGTGCTCGTGCTCTCTAAAATGAGAATCTCGTTGTGAGCAGCTGGGATGGTCCAGCTCCCTCAACTGGGGATCAGTGTGAACTGCCGGGACCTCTGAAAACTCTACAGAGGCGTGCAGAGTGGGATAAATGGATTGTGGGTGAGGGCTTATAGTGGAATGTGCTAATATAGTAGAACGCAGGAAGTGTTGCAAGCAGGTGGCAACTGATGGAGGTAGATGGCAGGGAAGGTGGAGTTGATGGATTGAACAGAATGTTGGAGGATGGACATGTTGGAGGGACGAGGCTGATAAATTGCCCACAGAAACCAGGGATGTGTAGGTTAGGTGCATTAGTCGGG
>NW_025213127.1:22850-28136 GCF_004010195.1 Chiloscyllium plagiosum
AAATCTCATTCTTCAAAATAGATGCCAGGATTTTACCCGCAACTGAGATTAGGGTAATTGTTGTGTAATTTTCTGTCTTTTGCCTTACTCCCATTTTAAACGGGGATATCGTTTTGGTGATTTTCCAGTCCTCTCGGATCTTCCCTGATTCTACAAATTCCTGAAAGATTGCCAACAACGCCACGGCTGTCACTTCAGGTATCTCCCATAGAACCCTGGGGTGTCGTCCAGCTGGACCAGGGGTTTATCCAACCTCGGGCCATTCCGTTTTGCTCGCATCTTTTCCTTCGTGATGACCACCATACTCAGTTCTGTCTCCTCACGCTATTTCCGAGAAGTGTAGACCAACAACTAGGAATGTATGGCTGCATGACATGCAGTTACTGCCAAGGAAAGTTACCCAGTTCACATCCCAGATCAGGATGCCTATCAGGGTTGCTCCCTTGCTACAGGAGCATGCATTTCCCTGCCTCCAAGCATGCCAACAGCATACTTTACCTTGCCCTGTCAGCGCCTTGTGATGGCAGTTGGCACAGACACACAACCAGGCTCCTGGCTGTACTGTGTCATTGTCCTCAGTCAGGGACATGTGCACCTGTTATATATCACTGTTCCATGTCATTCTAACCCTTATACCACATGGCAAGAGTGATCGTACCAAAACACACTGCACCTGCAACAAAGACTCTGATACGTCTGAAAGTCTCAGGGGAGCAGACTGCAGTGAAATGCATGGGGCACCTTCAGCCGGTGGCTGGGGTTTCTAACTTGGTTTTCAATGGATTGTTCTTTCATTGATCATTTTGAATGATTTATACATTCATACAGTCAGAGATGTACAGCATGGAAACAGACTCTTTGCTCTATATCCCTCCAAACCATTCCTATTCATATACCCATACAGATGGATTTTAAATGTTGCAATCAAACTTGCCTCCACCACTTCCTCTAGCAGCTCATTCCTACACGTACCACCCTCTGTCTGAAAACGTTGTCCCTCAGGTCTCTTTTATATCTTTCCTCTCTCACGCTTATCCGATGTCTTTTAGTTCTCGACTCGCCCACTCCAGGGAAGAGACTTGTTCTATTTATCCTATCCACGCCCTTTAAGATTTTATGAACCTCAACAAGGTCACGCCTCAGCTCCTGACACTCCAGGGAGAACAACCCTTACCTATTCAACCTCTCCATATAGCTCAAATCCTCCGACCCTGGCAACATCTTTGTAAGTTTTTTTTGTGACATTTCAAGTTTCACAACATCTTTGCGATAGGAAGGAGACCAGAATTGCACGCAATATTCTAAAATTGACCCAACCAATATCCTGTACATCCGCAACATCAGCCCCAACTCCTATCCTCAATGCTCTGACCAATAATGGAAAGCATTCCAAGCACTTTCTTTATTATGCTATCTATCCGTGACTCCAGTTTCAAGAAGCTATGAACCTACAGTCCAAGGTCTGTTTGTTCAGCATTACTCTGGCGGACCTTACCAATAAGTGTATAGGTTGTGCTAAGATTTGCTTTCCCAAAAATGCAGAACCTTGCATTTATCTAAGTTATACTCCATATGCCAATTTTCAGACCATAGGCCCATCTGATCAAGTTCCCGTTGTAATCTGAGGGACCCTTCTTCACTGTCCACTACACCTCCGATTTTGGTGTCGTCAGCAAACTTACTAACTGTACCTCTTATGCCCACATCCGAATCATTTATATAAATGACGAAAAGTAGTAGGCCCAGCACTGATCCTTGTGGCACTCCACTGGTCACAGGTCTCCAATCTGAAAAACATCTTCTACCTTTGGTACCAGTTCTGTATCCAAGTAGCTAGTTGTCACTATATTCGGTGAAATCTAAACTGTGTAAAAGTTCATATCGAAGACGTCCACTGCTGTGCCCTCATCAATCCTCTTTGTTACTTCTTAAAAAAAAAACTCTATCAAGTTTGTGAGACATGGTTTCCCACGCACAAAGCCGTGTGACTATTCCTAATCAGTCCTTGCCTTTCCACATACATTTACATCCTGCCCTTCAGGACTCCTTGACAAGTTTCTCAATCTTCATTTCCAGTCAAACATTTTAGTCTGTTTATCCAATCTTGGTCAGTTCTCCCATCATGGCGTGTAATTGGCTTTGGTTTGATTTTGGATTTTTGCGTGTGTTTAGAACGGTCATTAATTTTATCATTTGTATTCATTAGTTGGTTCTGTTGCAGACCCAGATCCATAATGATAAAATTAAACAACAGTCCAGTACAAGAACAGGCCCTTCAGCCCAGCAAGCCCGCACTGACACATGATGTCATTCCAAAGTTAAAACAAAAGTATTTGCTCCAATACCTTCTATGTCATTCTATTCCTTACTTACTCATACTCGTGCCAAGATCCCTCTTAATCATTGCTATCTTGGCTTCTTCTCCTCCAACAGTGCATTCCAGACACTTTCACATTCTGTCTGGAACAGCAAAAAATCACTTACCTATCACATCTCCTGAACTTTCTCCATTTTACCTAAAATCTACAGTACTGAATAATTGACACTTCTACTCTGGGGGAAAAAAAGCCTCTAACTGTCCTTCTATCTATGCCTCTGATAATTTTATAAATATCTATCAGGTAGCCCCATAGCCAATGATGCCCAGGTGCACACGAACCATGTGTGTTCAATTTCTCCTTCTGGCTAATACCCTCCAAACCAGACAACATGTGGGTAAAACCTTTCCATACCCTCTCCAACATTTCAACATCGTGTGGCAACCAGTAGTGTACACAGTATTCTAAATGTATCTCGAACTAAGTTTCTCTACAGCTGCAATATGACCTGTTAATATTCATATTGCATGCACCGATGCATGTCTGCAAGTTTTCCGTCAGTTTTCTTGATCACCCTATCCAGCGCGTTGCCACTTTCAGGGAACTGTGGAGCTGTTGTACACCAAGATGCCTTCAGATGTTGATGAGATTAGTAGTTTTTCCATTCACTTTATACTTCTCTCCTGCATTAGTCCTTCCAAAATGCATCACATCACAATTGTCCAAATAAAGTTATATCTGTGTTTTCTCTATCCAAGTCTGCAGCTGACCTATATCCCGCTGTATTCTCTGGCAATCTTCCTCACAATCTGCAACTCTGCCAATATATTTACAGATCTCCAGTCATAAAATCACAGTTCCACCACTACTCTGTCTTCTATGGCCAAGCAGTTCTCTATCCATCTTACTAACTGATCGCTGATGCCGTTTCACATCACATTCTGGATGAGCCTGCCATAAGGAACCATATCAAAGGCCTTCCTAAGGTCAAAACGGCCAACATCCAGTCCCATGCCCTCATCAATCAATTTTGTCACTTCCTCAGAATAATCAATCAATTTTGTGAGACATGATCCTCCCCATACAACTGTGTTGCCTGTTGCTAGTCCATACTAGAGTACTGGTGGAGTTGCACACATTCAGCCAAGTGATTATTGCATCATAATCCTGACTTGAACCTTGGAGAGTAGATTGCATTCCTTACAGGGTGGAAATAGGCCCTTCGGCCTAACCAGTCCACATCAACCCTCTGAAGAGTAACCCACAAACATCCATTTCCCTCTGACTAATACACTTGACAATCTAGTATGGCCAATTCATCTGGCCTGCACATCTTTGGACTGTGGGAGGAAACCCACGCAGACATGGGGCGAGGGTGGGTGGGGAATACGCAAACTCCAAACAGACAGACGCCAAAGGCCAGAATCGAACATAGGAATTTGGCGCTGTGAGGTAGTGGTGCTAATCACTGAGCCATCGTGCCTCTTTTGATTGTGCCTGTAGAGTGGGAGATACGTCGGGCCATAACGGTTACTGTACATTGGGAGGTATTCCGGGCCGTGATGGTTACTGACCCACAAACATCCATTTCCCTCTGACTAATACACTTGACAATCTAGTATGGCCAATTCATCTGGACTGCACATCTTTGGACTGTGGGAGGAAACCCACGCAGACATGGGGCGAGGGTGGGTGGAGAATACGCAAACTCCAAACAGACAGACGCCAAAGGCCAGAATCGAACATAGGACTTTGGCGCTGTGAGGTAGTGGTGCTAATCACTGAGCCATCGTGCCTCTTTTGATTGTGCCTCTAGAGTGGGAGATACGTCGGGCCATAACGGTTACTGTACATTGGGAGGTATTCCGGGCCGTGATGGTTACTGTACAGTGGGAGGTATGTCAGGCCGTGATGGTTACTGTACAGTGGGGGCTATGTCGGGCCGTGATGGTTACTGTACAGTGGGAGATATGTCAGGTTGTGAGGTTACTGTAGAGTGGGAGGTATGTCGGGCCCTGACGGTTACTGTACAGTGGGAGGTATGTCGGGCCGTGATGGTTACTGTACAGTGGGAGGTATGTCCGGCCGTGATGCTTCCTGTACAGTGGGAGGTATGTCGGGCCGTGATGGTTACCGTACAGTGGGAGGTATGTCGGACCATGATGGTTACTGTACAGTGGGGAGTCTGTCTGGCTGTGAAGTTGCAGACTGTATGAACTGTACAGAGTATGATTCTGCTGATGCCGATGGCCCTCTGCACCTCATGGCTGCATCATCATTGGTTATTCAATCTTTGTAAAGTCTGTTCCATTCAGTACTCATGGGGCTACATATCATGGTGTGGAAGGTCTGCAAAATGCGAAGGTAGTCCTTGCTCCCCATTGGGCAGTGGCCATTCTTACTGATATATGAAATGGAGAGGTGTATCTGCAGCAGCAGATCGGTGATGATGTGGTCAGTTATATGTTGCCCTTTTATTGATTCCACCATAACCTACCACAGAGCCGTCTAGCAGCCACAGGATCCAGCATCAATGCTGAGTACTATCATTAGATTAGATTCCCTACAGGATGGGAACAGGCCCTTCAGCCCAGCCAGTCCACACCAACCCTGTGAAGAGCAACACGCACCTCTCTGACTAATGCACTGAACACTATGGGCAGTTTAACATGGCCAATTCACTTGAGCTGCACATCTTTGGACTGTGGGAGGAAACCCACGCAGACACATAGAGAATGTGCAAATGCCGCAGAGGCAGTTGCCCGAGGCTGAAATCAAACCTGGGACCCTGGTGCTATGAGGCAGCAGTGCTAACCACTGAGCCACCGTGACAACCTATATTGACTGTATACCAAGGAGCTATCAACCTCTGCCTGTCTGTGTCCTGTCAGTGGGATAGAATCTAACAGAGAGGGTGGTGATGTTGTCCTTTTCACAGAATCCTGCTTTACAGACAATATCTGACTGT
>NW_025213127.1:28847-30812 GCF_004010195.1 Chiloscyllium plagiosum
TCATAATCATTTTCGTGGCAACAATGTCACTGTGTGTTTAAACATGCCCCAGTCAGATATGAGTACATTTTCAGTTGCTTCTGTCTATCTTAGAACTCAGTAACGTGGGATGTGAATGTCAGTGTCTGTGATGCTCAGCATGTAGGCCATGCCTCTGAGAGACTGACAGATTGTTTCAAACATCATATCCCTTCAGCTGTTCACAACAAGCAGGGAACTGCCTGGACCAACCAGCCAGAGTTCACAAAACCCAAAACCGTGTCCAGTATTGAACAGGTCTAGATAATATTTTTTATGTTAATTTATTCATGCAATGTGATTGGGACGGCATTTATTGATAGATAGGGAACTTGAAACAGTGACACTGAAGGAATGGCAATATACTTCCCAAACAGGATGGGAGATGGCTTGGAACAGAACGCGAACATGGTGGGGGTCCCATGTAACTGCTCCCCTTGTCCTTATTGATATTCGGGGGTTCAGAGGTTCGTTGTAAGGAGCCTTAGTAAATTTCTGCAGAGCACCGAGTAGATGGCAGGTATTGCTGCTACTGAGCATCAGTGGATATGGGGTGAAGCTGCACTCACACAGGCAAATGGAAGTATTTAATCACACACATTCAACATGTGTCTTAGCAATAGGGGACAGGCTTTCGGAAATTTTGAGGTGAGTTATTCCTGCAGAATGTCTAGCCTCTGACATATTCTTGTAGCCAATGAATTTATATGCGTCAAAAAGCTGGAAAAGCAAAACAGGTCAGGCAGCATCTGAGGTACAGGCGGTTCAATGTTTTAGCATAAGCCGTTCACAGGAATGGGTAATTGAATCATATGGTAGGTCCAGTTCACGTTAACGGTAATTCCCGCGATATTGCTTGGTGTGTGTTCAGTTATGGTGGTGGCATTGACCGTTAGAGGATGTGGTTTAATTTTCTATTGTTAGAAGTAATCGTTGTCTGGCACATGTGCAATGGAAATGGTATTGTCACTGTGAAGCACACACTTACATATTTCCAGGTCCTGGTACATTTGGACAAGGTCTGCTTCAGTGTCTGAGTAAATCACGAATGGTGTTGAACATTGTCCAGTCATTGGCAAACTTCCCCAGTTGTGACTTAACAATGTAAGGATTGTCATATATGAAGCAGCTGAAAATTATTGGGCCGAGGGCAGAGAGCACTCTTACAGCTCAGTGATGCTGTCCCTCTCTCTGAGCTCGGAAGCTGGCTTCTAGTTCCACCTCCTCCAGAGGTATCTAACAACGTATCTGAAAACAATTATGTTACAGTATCTTCCCCAAAGAGCTGAGTGAGTACTTGGCTACCTCAATCAGTTGGACCGCCAGTTTTTAATGCAGATTAATGCCAACAGTGTGGGTTCAATTCTGCACTGACTGAGGTGACTGAAAAGGGCTGTCCTATTCAACCTCTCCCTTACTTGAGGCATGATGACTGTCCAGTTAAACTGCCACCAGTCGTCTCTGTCTAAAGAGAGAGCAGCCCCATCATCCTGTCGGCGTATGGTCCCTTACCTTTCCACTTCGAATCTACAGGTTTACACAGAAACCCCTCCCCTGGGGAACTGCTGTAGCTGAGATGGATGCTCTCCTCCAACCCCAGCCACCTTCCTTTCAGGTATAACGTCAACAAATGCAAACGGTTCCTATTTTCTCCAGTTTTGCCATTAATCCTTGATAGGACACTTGGTCAAATGCAGATATGATGATGTTAAGTGCAGACACTGTTGCCTCACCTCTAGAGTTCAGCTGCATAGTCTCTTGTACATCGTTAAACCAAGGCTTCAACGAGCTCAAGGGATGAGAGCCCAAACTGAGCTTCAGTGAGCAGGTTGGTGCTGAGGAAGTGCTGCTTGATGCCACTGTGAGTGACATCTTCCATCCCTTTATTAATGATAGACAGGAGAGCAATGGGGTAGTCATTGATTGTCTGATGTTTTGTCTGTGGGT
>NW_025213128.1:0-6451 GCF_004010195.1 Chiloscyllium plagiosum
AGAAGAATTTTATATTGGGGTACGGCCAACTATCCCAAACTTCGCCAGCAGCTGGGCAATTTAGAATGGGAACAGCTGTTTGAAGATAAATCAATATTTGATCAGAGTGGGGATTTTAGAGAGCGGTTCATTCGATTGCAGAGGAAACATGTTCTTGTCAAAATGAAAATAGAACTTACAAAGATTAAGGAACCACGGATAACAGATGAAATTGTGAGACCATTTAAGAGCAAACATGAAGCAAGCTCCAGGAGACTGAAGACAGACGAATCTTTGGAATAATATCGAGAATGTAGGTCCAATCTGGAACGAGGAATTCAGAATGATAAAAGGGTCATGAGATATCTTTAGAAAACAGGGTTAAGTGAAATCCTGAGGCTTGTTATTCATAAAGAAGAAGCAAGAGAGTAAGTACAGAAATGGTTGGCCCAATCAAGGACATAGGATGAAAGTTATGCATGGAAGCAGAAAAAATGTCTGAGATTCTTAACGAGTTCTTTCAATTAGTATTCACTGAAGGGACGGAGGTTGCGGCTGTTGACGTCAGAGATAGAGATTTGATTACTCTAGGTCATTTCGGCATAAGGAGGGAGAAAGTATTGAATTTCAAAAGGCATGATGGTGGACAGGTCCACAGCTCCAGATGGGATCTATCCCAGGCTAATTGAGAGAAGTGAGAGAGGAAATAACTGGCAACTTATCAGATATCTTTGCAGCATACTTGAACACAGATGATGTCCTGGAGGACTGGGTAATTGCTGATGTTGCAGGACCTCACACTGATCAATAATCAGGATTGCTCACCATCTCTCGGCCCCTATCCCCAGCTGACCAATGCTGAGCTGAAATTTCAGCCAACAGTCCTCACTGTTCATAATACCACCTATTGCAAACTTACTAATCGTGCCTTGTACATTCTATTCCAAATCATTCACATAGACAACAAACAATCATTGGCATAGCGCCGTCTCCTCAGTCACTCCACTGGACACATATCTCCTGTCCAACAAGCATCCTTCCACTATTATCACCTGCTTCCTACTATTTTACTAATTATGTATCGAATTTGCCAGCACTCCCTGGATTCCACGCGATGTAACCATCCCGAGCACGCTACCATTTGGAACATTATAAAAGACCTTTTTTGAAATCCATACCGGCCATGCACAACGCCGTGCCTTCGTCAACCTGTTGGTCACTTCAATAAATAACTCTAACAAATTTGTTAGGCATGATCTCCCACGCAAGAAGCCATTCTTACTCTTCCTAATCAAACCCTGCCTTTGCAAATAAATGACAGGCTGTTCTTCCAGAATCTTCGCAAGTAACTTAACTACTACAAAGTTGAAGCTTACAAGTGCATATTTCCCAAGTTTTTCTTCTTGAATAATGGCACACTGTTGGTCAACCTCCAGTCTTGCAGGACCTCACCCGTGGCTAACAATAATGCAAAAGTATCAGCCTGAGCCACCACAAATTCTTGAGGTGTTCTTGAATTTATCTGGGCAGGACTCGGAGGTTTATTCACCTTCAAACATGCTACTACATCCAACACCTCCTCTACTGGAAGATGGACTGTTCCCACTAACTTCAGCAAGATTCCATGTCTTCAATACTTTCTCTTCGCTAAACACAGCAAAGAAGTATTCACTGAGGACCTCGTCCATCTCCCTTCACACATATATGTTATCTTGGTCGTTGAGAGGCCCTATTCTCTATTTCATAATCCATTTTCCCCAAATACACGTAAATGATGCAATTTGTACCAATTATCCTTTGCCTTCTGTCAACTATTGAAATAACCTGTGGTCCGATAAATAATGTTATAATTAAGAAAATGTACTTGCGATAATGCCTGTGAAGAGACAAAAATATAATTGGTTTCTCAGTCCATCCTTCCACTCATAACATCAATACATTTATGCTGCCTGCATCTGTGTGTTGCTGGACGTTTATTTGGGAGTTAGTGTTTTCATTTTTAAAGTTATATGTCGATAGCCCATGACATTGTAGCCACTGCGACAAGTTATGAAACAATTCTTGGCAAGTCTAGACATCTGGTCTGCACTTATTGACGAACGAGGTCGGACGAATTGGGAAAATCGATGCACTCAATGTGCACTTTCATCACAACTTTGAAATTAAAGGGACCTTCATCTACAAAATTTCGTCTCTGAGGGATAACGCGATTGTACGTTACTGAGGATTTTGGACTATCAAGTCTGATCAAGCCCTATATCCTGTGAGCACAGTCTTCCCAATTATGGCCTCAACTACTTTCTTTCTGAGCCTGTAGGTTGGACGACGTTGGTATAAATTGATAAATCCATTAACTTGCTTGTTGATTCCCAAAACATGGAGCAACTGCTGGCAACTCACTGAATGTTGCGAAAAACAATGGAGGTATTCTCTCTGTCATTGAGTGAAGCAAATGTCTGAATGAAAACAAAACTGACAGGTCAGGTATACAGAATGCATCGTTCATTCTCAGAAGAGGTTTTTGAGAATTGCAACGGTATAAAATAGCACTGCATTATAGTGAATACATAGAGGGAAGGGAGAACCCAAGGCAAAACTAAATCAGTTCTGAAGTAAAGTAATTTTGACAACGAGTATTGGAAGCCAATGCAATGCCAGAAACTCTGCGTACTTTTAGAGGTATTTAACTCTTTCTGAAATGTCAAATCTCTACATTACGATACATTCAAGACCGAATGTTTGTATTTTCTTCTGTACCATGAACCATGCTAGTTACGAGCTACACTATGTCACAATGCTAGTCTTTTTTACAAGATTACTATGCCATTGAGATTCCTTGTTCCAGAGAGTTTTTAATTTGCCAGATTCCAACTCGGCTTCTTTGAAAGGTTTATTGGTGGCATTGGTTTGTTTACAACAGATAATGCCTCTAGCCTGGGCCTTTCATGACTTTAAAAAACCCGATCAAATCAAAGTGAAATGGCCAGCTAGCTGTGAAGATAATGTTCGTTTAGTTTGGAGATTTTGATTCAGATCAGCAGTTGTCCGTGAAGAAAGGCTTCTGAGGCAAGTCCAGCTGGGAACTTGATTTCTCACACTTCTAGCCTGTAAGCCTAATTTGTTTCAGTCTTACTCTTTTTGCAAAGTGATGTGTTCCTTGGGAGACTGTAGCACGTATTTTCGCTGCACCATCTTTAGGTCTGGACGTCTCTTACGTTTTTGAATCAGGTAAGTTATCCGGTATTCTAGTTACTGGTGTTTCTGTTGCACTCCATAATTTGCTAATTAATTCTTTTTGTTTAAACCGTGGCGATCGGATCAGCTAATTCACTCTGGGAATATTAATGATACATTAACCTGAGACAAATAGCAAATTTGCCGTCTGGGATACCCGCTTAAAAATGTTCTGAGGGCCTGGTCTGTAACAACTATGAAACTAAATACGTTAGTCCCGCGTCAACGTCATCAATTCGACAGTGGCAGAAAACGAAAGGAAGCCAAGTTAATAACTGGTCGCTGGCCTGGCTACAATTGAAAAACTGGAAAAGAATATTTCAAAGTGGGAGTAGGCAACTCAATTCCTCTGTACCCTCTCCGCCAGTGAACATGATCATGACTGAACATATACTGGTCTCAACTCCAGTATCATATAATTTAACGATCACGTTTTCTGTCAAATTTATTTATCTCTTGAATCCGTCAATTGGTTATGCCACCACTGAACTATTTCAATGAGTGCCACAGTTTCACAACTCTCTGAGACAATTAGTTTCTCCTCATCTCAATTTTGAATCTGTCTCCGCTCATTCTCTCTCTCTCTCGATGACCAATTGTTTGAGACTGTTCTACAAGGGGGATAATTCGATAAAAAAACCTCAGCTAGCAAATGTGCTTTAGCGTTTGTTTTACCCAACTCGGACCTGCTCTCATTCTTCTGAACTGCAGCGAGTAGAAGCCCAAGTCTTTTAAATACTGATCCGATGACAGCCCGTTCAAGACCGTAAAACAATCTGAGGAACATCCTCTGAATTGCATACAATCCCATCATACCCTGCCTCCCGTGAGGAGAACAAAACTAGAAACAATATTCCAGGTGTGGTCTTATTAAAGCTTTACAAAAGTATAACAACACGTCTTTACGATCAATAATTTCCTGTTTTTGCATTAAATGCCAGGAATTCATTTCCAGGTCATTTTATACAGAATATAATTAGTTGAGGTACGACAAGTGAATCAATGATTCCTGTCGAGGCCCAATCATCATAGTTCGCCATGCACAGAAGGCCGCATTTAACTCAACTCTCTGCATTCCATCAGGCAGCTAATACTCTATGCCAGCCAATTCTCCACCCTTTAACCCCTGTGAGCTAACCTCCTCGATCAGTCTACCGTGCTGCACTTTGTCAGCCACCATGTGGAAGTCTATGAATATTGTGTCCATCGCATTCCCATCATTCACCTTGCAGGTTACATCATCAAAGAACCTCAGCAAATTTTCCAAGCACAGCTTCCCCTTCATGAAACCATGCTGACACTTCGTTAATCCTAGTGCTTAATATTTCCTCCTTTTGTAGTAACTCAATCAAGTTCCACACAACAGACACGAAACTACTTAATTTATACGCACCACTTTTTGTGTATGTACTCTTTTCAAAAAGGGTGTCATGTTATTCTGGTTCCAATCTACTGATAATTGTCCACAATCCAGAGTATTTTGTAAAATCATTACTAATGCAATCAGCATCTCCCCTGCCACTTCCTTCAATTACCTGCAATGCAAGCCATCAGGTCCTGGGGACTTAAATGTATTTACACGCAACAGTTCACTGAACATTTTCTCCCGAGTTATTGTAATTTCACCAACTTACTCTGTAGTTACTGCAGGTTTTCAGACAAAGTTACTTTTTTCCATTTTGAAAACAGCATCAAAAATTTGGTTTACTGCCTCTGGAATTTTTCAGTTCCTCCTCATTGCCCGCCATTTCGTTCTCGAACGGTCAATCAATTACTTTCAGTACTCTCTTCATCTTTTGTATCAGTATTGATGTAAGTCGCATCAGTATTAAAGGTGTCTGCTTATATGTTTTTTTTTGCTCATTTCGCTCTTTAGATTTCATTTTTAGCGACCACTTTCTGACTTTTAAAGTTCTCCTAATTATCGAGAGTACTATTACCCTTTTGAGTATGATATGCCCTCGCCTTTGGCTTTTTGTTATCCATGAATTCCTTATTAATCCACGGATGATTTTTTTCTCAGTTTTACAATTCTGCTTCCTCTCACGAAGATAATTTAATGCTGCCATATGTCGCATCCCCCTAATCAGTTGCCATAGATGCTCTGAAGCTGTACGCTGTAATGTTGTTTGCCCAAACCATGCTGAGCCAACTCCTTCCTCAGGTCTGCATAATTAGGTTGTCCAAAGCTATGCCTTTTGTGTGTGACTCTTTCTTCACTCTTTCAAAAGATTTCCTACTCTGGCAGATTGTGGTCACTCCTTCCAAGAGCATCTTTAACTGTGAGACTATTTAAGGATCGCTACATGTTATCAAATCTAAAACAACGTGTTCGCTGTCTGACTCTACAGCATGTTGCTTCAATAAGCCATTTTTCAGACATTGCATGAGACTTTCATCGAGGTTCCCTTGCCGAATTCATTAATTTCATCAATTAGCATGTTGACGTCTCCCATAATTAATGTTGCACCTTTCTCGCAATCCCTCATTATTTTTCTGTTTATGCTATGCCCGATTTTGGAAGGACTGAACGGGCGAGTATAAATTACGCCAACATTATATGAAGATGTAACCAGTAGAGTTGGCAAAAGTCAGCCAGTAGATGTGGTCTATTTGGAATTTCAGAAAATGTTTGACAAAGCCTCACATAAGAGATTTTAGTGCAAGATAAACGCGCATGGGTTCGAGAAAGTGCCTGAAAAGAAAACCGTTTGGCAGAGAGCAACCAAAGAAGAGGAACTCTGTGGGAAGTTAGAGAAGTGATTTCTGGGCCTCTTGCTGAGATATTTGTATCATCAATAGTCAAAGGGTGAAGTGCCAGAATTCTGAAGGTTGGCATACGTGGTGCCACTGTTTAAGAAGGGTGGTAAGGACAAGCCAGGGAATGATTGACCAGTGATCCTGAACTTGGTGGTGGGCAAGTTGTTGGAGGGAATCCTGAGGGACAGGACGTACATGTATTTAGAAAGGCAAGGACTGATTCGGGATAGTCAACATGGCTTTGTGCGTGGGAAATCATGTCTCACAAACTTGATTGAGTTTTTTGATGAAGTAACAAAGAAGATTGATGAGGGCAGAGCAGTCGATGTGATCTATATGGACTTCAGTAAGGCGTTCGACAAGGTTCTCCATGGGAGACTGATTAGCAAGGTTAGATCTCATGGAATACAGGGAGAACAAGCCATTTGGACACAGAAGTGGCTCAAAGGTAGAAGACAGAGGGTGGTGGTGGAGGGTT
>NW_025213128.1:7150-30826 GCF_004010195.1 Chiloscyllium plagiosum
AACAAAGAGACCTTGGAGTGCAGGTTCATAGCTCCTTGAAAGTGGAGTCGCAGGTAGATAGGATAGTGAAGAAGGCGTTTTGTATGCTAGCCTTTATTTGTCAAAGTATTGAGTACAGGAGTTGGGAGGTCATGTTGCGGCTGTACAGGACATTGGTTAGGCCACTGTTGGAATATTGCGTGCAATTCGGGTCTCCTTCCTATCGGAAAGATGTTGTGAAACTTGAAAGGGTTTAGAAAAGATTTACAAGGATGTTGCCAGGGTTGGAGGATCTGAGCTGCAGGGAGAGGCTGAACAGGCTGGGGCTGTTTCCCTAGAGCGTCGGAGGCTGAGGGGTGGCCCTATAGATGTTTACAAAATTATGAGGGGCATGGATAGGTTAAATAGGCAAAGTCTTTTCCCTGGGTTTGGGGAGTCCTGAACTAGAGGGCATAGGTTTAGGATGAGAGGGGAATGAGAAAAAAGAGACCTAAGCGGCAACTTTTTCATGCGGAGGGTGGTACATAGATGGAATGAGCTGCCAGATGATGTGGTGGAGACTGGTACAATTGCCAAATCTAAGAGGCATTTGGATGGGTATATGATAGGAAGGGTTTAGAGGGATATGGGCCAGGTGCTGGCAGGTGGGACTAGATTGCGTTGGGATAACTGGTCGGCATGGACGGGTTGGACCGAAGGGTCTATTTCCATGCTGCACATCTCTATGACTCTATGGCTCTAATATTTCATTTTAGTTTGTAAGAGAATAACTGGTATGGCGTCAGTGTGATTGGTTCTTGTATTCAAGCTAGTCACAATATATGTTAATGATTTGAATCAGGGAACAAAATGTAACATTTCAAATTCAGCAGGCAGTATCACGTTCGGTGGGAGGGTAATATGCTTCGAAGATGCAATGATCCTTCAGCATGCTGTGAACAGAGCGGCTGAGTGGCCAGATCAATGGCAGATGTTGTGTAATTGGCAGAAATGTGAGGATATTCACTTCGGTTGCAAAAACAAGACGGCAGATTACGAACTGAATGGCTGCGAATTGGGAGCAGTGGAGTGTGCAGTGGGACCTGTGCCTTATTGTGCACCCGTGTAACAGACGGTAAACAAGGCAAATAGTATATTGGCCTTCACTGCGAGTCCAGGAACCAGGATGTGTTATGGCAGTTTTACAAGTACTTGGTGTGGTCACATCTAAATGTTGTCTGCTTTTTGGAGGAATAATTCTCTTGTTCTCGTGGGAGTGCAGTTAAGGTTTACAGGGTGATTCCGGGGGTGATGGAACTAAAGTATGAGCAGACATTTACTCATTTATTATTTTTTCTCGTGGAGTTCAGATGAATAAGCGTGGATTTCATATAGACTCAGAATATTTTAAGAAGATGAGACAGTGTAGATGAAGAGATGATGTTCCTGATGTTGGTATGTCCAGAATCAGTGGTCACTGTCTGAGGATTCGTGTGGACCACTTAGGACTTAGGTACAGTGTGAACCTGTGGAAATCATTACCACAGGAAGCATTAAATGTGGTCAAGAAGAGGCTGGGTATAGCACTTGAGGCCGTCTGTTTATCAAAAGTTATGGGGAGAAAGCAGGGTTAGGTTATTCAGTTGGACCATCAGTCATAATTGTGATGGATGACGGAGCAGGCTCGAATGGCTGAATGACATCCTTCCAATCCAATATTCAATCTGTCCATGTTTAATCTTCCTCCCTTGATTTTAATTTCCACATGGAATAACTCAATATTCTAATCTTTCAGGCCAGTTTCTTTTCTTAGTGCAGCCGTCATTTCATGCTTGATCATGAAAACAAGTCCACCTCCTTGTCTTTGCTTTCGGAACATTGTGCACATACGTGCATGGCATGGTGCCTCAGTGGTTAGCACTGGTACCTCACCGCACGAGGGACACGGGTTCGATTCCAGCCTGGGATTCTTCCGTGTGCTCCGGTTCCTGCCCACAGTCACAAAGATCTGCAGATCAGGTGAATTGGCGATGTTAAATTGCCCACTGTTAGATGCATTAGTTGGAGGGAAATGGATCTGAGTGGGTTACTCTTTGGACGGTTGGTATGGACTTGTTGGGCCAAAGGGCCTGTTTCCACGCTGCAGGGAACCTAATCTAATAACATGAGAACTCGGAACAGGAGTAGGCCATCTGGCAATTTGACCCTGCTCCGCTATTCAATAAAAGTGTTGCAGATCTTTTCCTGGATTCAGCTCCACTTATCCGCACTCTCACCATCATCCTTAATTCCTTCCTTGTTTAAAAACCTGTCTTACCTTTATGAAATCTGACTAAAATAGCATGAAGTACTTCACTGCGCAAGGATTTCCATAGTTTTATTACCTTGGAGGTGAAGAGGTTCCTTTCCAATTCAGTCCTAACTATGCTCCCCATGATTTTAATGCTACGCCCTCCCGTCATAGTATGACCTGCCGATGGAAACATCATCTCTGCTTCTGTCTGATCTGTTCCCTTTATACTTATATTTGTTTGTGTAAGATCACCGGCTCATTCTTCAAAATTCGAATGAATGTAATGCCAGTCGGTTCAGTGTGTCCATATATGACGGCCTCCCTCACCTCCACCATTAACCTAGTGTAGCTCCTCTGCAGCGCTTCCAGTGATAGTACATCCTTCCTCATGTATGGAAACCGAAACTGCAAGCAGTATTCCAGTTGTGGCTTTATCAACGCCTTTTACAGCTGCAACAAGAAGTCCCTGCTTTAAAACACCATCCCTTCTGCAATGAAAGGCAAAATTTCATTTACCTTCCTAATTCCCTCTTCTGCATGCAGACCAACTGCTCTGTGATTCATGTAAAAGGACCCCCGGGCCCCTCTGCATGCAGCGTGCTGCAACCTTTTACCATTTAAACAATCATACTTTTTTAAAATTAATCTTAACAAAGTGTTGTACTTCCCGTTTATTAAAATTGTATTCCATCTGTCAGGAATTTGGTCATTCACTTAAAGTATCTATGTTCCTCTCCAAGGCTTCAAAGTCCTCTGTGCACTTTGATCTGCCACTCATTTCAGTTCCACCTACAAACCTGACACACGCAAAGTGGTCCCCAACTACAACTCATGTATATAAATTGTAAATATTTGCAGTTCCAACACTTCTGCCTGAGGCACATCACACGTTACTTATTGCCAACTAGTATGTCAGTCTTTTATCAGCGAACTTTGCATCCTGTTAGTCAACCAATTCTCCATCCTTTCTAATATTTAACCCGTAACTCCATGCATCTTTATATTATGCAACAGCCTCTTGTGTGGCTCGTTGTCCTAGTCTTTTGGAAATCTGGCGACACCAGATCCACTGGATCATCATTGTCCACCTTGCTCAGCATGTCTTCATGGAATTGTAAAGACTTGTTAAGTATGACCTGTCTTTCATGAATACATGCTGCGTCCGCTCAACCAGAGAATTTCGATCTAGATTCCTGTTATTTATTCCAGTGTAATAGACTGAAACATCTTCCCATGACATAGATTACGTTAACCGTTCGATTACCTAATACATCTTTTGTCTAAGTTCCTGTTTAAAAAGTGGTGTTACACTTGCTCTTTTCCAATCTACTAGATCTGCCCCAGATTTCAGCGAAATTTGGAAAAAATATACAAGTGCACTTGTTGTTTTTCCTACTATCTCTTTTATTGCTCTGGGATGCATTGTACCAGGGCCATAAGACCTCTCTACCTGATCTCCATTAGCATGTCTAACAGACACGAATAATGATTGTTTCCATGCCGTCATCTGCCTTCATCACTTTGTGAATTACTGGCATGTTACTAATGTTACCCACTGTGAGGACCGATGAAAGTACACATTCGATGCCTGAGCCAATTCATCCTATCTCATAACTAAATGCCCCTTCTCATCCTCCAAAGGATCAACATTTATTTTAGCAACTCTTTTTCTTTTATAGTTTATAAACATTTTTGATTTCCATCTTTATAGTTTGTGCTCAACTTTTTTTTCTCGTGTTCTATCATTCTTTTCTTTATCACTATGCTTGTGAGTTTCTGTTGACCTTTAATTTGATTTTCCAAATCTTCTATTTTCCTGCTATTTTTGACCAATTTGTATGCCCTCTGTTCCAACTGGATAGACTTACATTTACTTTTCCAAAATCACCCATGACAGATCATCCATTTTCTTTCAGTCCTTCATTTTCACACAATAGACTTTTCCTAAAATCTTTGGAAAATTTTATTGAAAGTCCTCCAATGCACGGCAACTGTCACACCATAAAACATTTATTTCCAATCTACTTTAGCCAAGATCCCCCTCAGTCTATTGTAGTCTCTCTTGTTTAAGCACAGAACTCTGCTTTTGGCTTTTACCTTCACATCTTCCATCTGTATTCTGAATTCAAAGATACTGTGATTGCTCTTTCCAAGAGGATCCCTAACTATGGGGTCATTAATTCTTCCTGTCTCATTACACAGGGCATGACGAAGGATTGTTTGGTCCTTCTTCGGTTCCATTGCATTCTATTCTAAGTTACTATCACGGATGCACTCAACACAACCTCTCCACAAGGCGGACCAGGCAGAGCTGGTTCGAACAATCAAAGGAGACTAAAATCCCCCATGATAATTGCGTGTCATTTTTGCAGGCATTAGTTATTTCTTTTATTTGTTTGCACACTCCAGTGTGATTGTTATTATTTTGTGTCCTTTTGATTGTGCGTATTAGTGATTTTTTTTGTCTTCGAATTTCTATTTGCCACCCAAATGAATTCAAACTTATTCTGATGTTGTCCATTTCCTTTACCTTCCTGTCAGTCCTTCCGAATACTCTGAAACGCTGGAGAATTAACTCTCAGTCATGACCATACTGAAACCATGTCTCCGCAATATCTACTAAAATATATTCATTCACGATGAGTTGTGCTGTTAATTCATTGACCTGATCACGAATTCAGGTAAAGTGCCCTAATGGTAATATTCATACCCTCATGATTTCCAATACATCTCAAAATATCTCCTGAGTTATCCATACCTTTTTACGTCTTTC
This sequence comes from Chiloscyllium plagiosum, assembly GCF_004010195.1. Lineage (NCBI taxonomy): Eukaryota > Metazoa > Chordata > Chondrichthyes > Orectolobiformes > Hemiscylliidae > Chiloscyllium > Chiloscyllium plagiosum. The sequence continues at coordinate 12,175 of NW_025213128.1, forward strand.
AGTGATTTGTGTAGTGCTGGAAAAGCACAGCAGATCAGGCAGCATCCGAGGAGCAGGAAAATCGACGTTTCGGGCAAAAACCCTTAATCAGGAATAGAGTAATGGTGTCTGCAGAGTGGAATGACAAATGAGAGGGGTGGGGGTCGGGGTGGGGAGAAAGTAGCATACAGTTCAATGGGTAAATTGGGGTGAGGTGAAGCTGATAGGTCAGAGATGTGGGTGGAGTGGATAGGTGGAAAGGAAGTTAGGCAGGTAGGACAGGTCTTGGGGACGGTGCTGAGCTGGATGGTTGGAATTGGGCTGAGGTGGGGGAAGGGGAAACGAATAATCTTCCTTTCCACATGTCCACTCCAACATACTCTCTGAGCTATCATCTTCAACCCCACTCCATTCACGCATTGTACTCTTTGCTACCTTCCCCCAGTCCCTTCTCTGACCTATCACCTCCATCTCCACCCCATTCAACTATTGTACCCTATGCTACTTTCTTCCCACCCCACCCCCTCTCACTTATCTCTCCATCCTGCGGGCACCCTGTCTCGGCTTTTGTCGACACGCCGATTTTCATGCTCCTCGGATGCTGCCTGACCTGCTGTGCTTTGCCAGCACCTCTCTAACTTATTTAACGAAATGGCCTATCCACACATTTGGGGCTCTAGAACTGGGCATGTTCTGAGAGTTAGGACGAGACTGTTCAGGCGAGAGTTTCGAAAGAGCTGCTGCACGCAAGGGGTGCAAAATATTTGCACAAATAGCAAAGGTTGCTGCATCAATTTTTAATTTTAAGTCTGCGTGAATAAGTTTTGCTTCACACCAAGATTTAAGGAGAATGAGGTAAAGGAAATTGCCTTTGAACTATGAATTTGATCAAGAGACGACTAGAGTAGACTGAGGGGAACGAAATTTTGGAAAAGTTCTGAGAGCTCAGTCATATAGCTTGCGGTCTGGCAGGTGTGTTAACAAAATGGGGAGGATGCTAAAGGACTATGGCAGACGAAGAGAGTGGACAATGAAGTGACTGATCGAAAACGAGGGCATACAATCTGAAGTTAGAACGTTCATTGGATGATTACATGTGTAAACTATATTCTAAATTAGGAAGGGTTCGATAGGATGGCGAGTTGGTCGGAAAGGAAGTGTCTGAAGATAATATTTTTAATCTTTATGTCTAATGATTCTCTAAAAACCACGACAGATTTTATCCATATCTATTTTTAATCGTTGTGGCAATCAACATCGAATAACCATATTATTCTCCAAGCTTTCCCAACAAGACAGCCAACTGTAATGATAGAATGAAATACAATATGAAAACAATTAGGACGAGATGCAATTTGATTGAAGGAAAAGGGACATAGATTGTTTTCTAAATTAGGAAGGACTTCGGAGTTTTGAAGCGCTGAGAGAGTTTTGAGTCCTGTTTCGGGGTTTCTGCAGCTTGGTTTGCAGGTTCACCTGGAGGGAAGGAAGACATTCATTTTGACAGTGGGAGAATGAAAATCCATGGATATACTGCTAATGCTGTGCAAGGCTCTAGTGGAACTACATTTGGAATATCGTGTGTCAATTAGTCTAAATCATTGTTGCGAATTAGGGCGTGTCATGGGCAACAAGAGCAGGAGTTAATCTTGCCGTTTGATTAAATGAGTGATCAGACTGAAGGGATATATCACCAAATTCTTGAATTGTTCTCTGAACCTATTCTGAGTCACGACGTAGATTCCAGTGTTTGGTGCAGCAACTCAGGAGCACATAAATCAAATAGCCCAGATTATCCATTCGTTCAAGCATTGCATTCACGGCAAACACTGCCCACAGCAGAATGAAGTTGCCGGAAATCAGAAACAGAAGAACAATTGATTTTCTTCGGTTCTCCATCTCCATGTCTCTGGGACCCTCCCTATTGCTCTGAGCCCGGAGTCTCCTGCGGGCTCTGCTACTCACTACAATATGTCTGACAGTGAAAATGTTGAGCAGCAGAATCAGGAAGAATGGGAGACAGGGTGTGAGAATGTAGCGAACAATTTCAATTATTGCCCATAACTCTAAGTTGTCATCACTCAATTCTATGCCACAAAACATAGGATGATTAGAAAAACGATAATTACCGTTATACATAAAATACCAGCTGATATTATTCAAACAGCTCAGTACAGTCACTGTTCCGAGCACAACCGCCGCTGTTTTCTCACGACAATATTTAGTTTTTAACTTTGGACAACGAATGGCCACCAAGCGGTCGAAGGTAAATGTGACGGTGAACCAGACTGAGCAATTGGATACTGCATAAAGCAGGACAGCATGAATGTTGCACGTATCCATATCCTCCAGGAAAATGAAGACCTCTGGATAAACAATCGGAATATGTCTCAATATCAGGTCAAGGATGACCACCAGTAAATCTGCCATCGCCATGGCCGTCAGATAGAGAATGACACAACTGGAGAGTCCACACTTCCCACGGAACAGGATCACAATCGTCACTATATTGACTGTGGAAATGGAAACTTCGATATAAGACATAAGGTTTGATGAGGGAAGAAATTGAAATCATTAATTTTAACTCATCCATAAGTGGTGCACGGTCATGACTGTGTTTCCCATTCAGAAAGCATGTTGAGAATCCTCAATGAGTACCTTCCAAACTCACATTATCCACTCCAATTTAGGTAATTAATAAAGACAAAGTTGTTGGAGAAATTGACAAAATTGTGGTGTTGAAAAAGCACAGCCGGTCAGGAAGCATCCAAGGAGCAGGAGACTCGACATTTGGAGCATAAACTTTCATCAGCAATCAGGGGATAGGCCAATGGGGTGAGACATAAATGGGAGGATTTGGACAGTGACGAAGGCAGACGTGAATGAGATAGGTAGATGGAGATGAGGGATTATGGTGATATGTTGGAAAGGAGTGTGGAGGGGAATTGTGGGAAGGAAGATGGGAAGATTGGACAATTCCAGAGGGTGCTGTCGTGTCGGAATGTTGGCTCTCGAAAAAGTTGGAAAGAAGGATGGTGGGGAATGAACAAACTCGCGAAACCTGTATTGATCCCATGTGGTTGCAAAGACAAAAGGCAAAAGATGCGGTATCATTCATCCAGTTGTTGGTTGGCTAGATGTTGGCTGTGGAAAAGGCACAGGGTGTGCATGCCCTTGGCAGAGTGGGAGTGGGATTTAAAGCGTTTGACCACAGGGCAAAAGAGTTTTTCGTGCATGTGTCTCAGAGATGATCTCTGAGAAGTTCTGCAAATAAGCGTTCTGTCTGCTTCAGTTGGAGGAGAGCACAGCGAGAGCAACGGACACAGTGAATGATGTGTATAGAAGTGAAGTTAAATCTCTGTCGGTTGTGGAATGATCCTTTGGAACCTTGGACTGTGGCGAGTAGGGAGGTGTGGGCGGAGGTCTTTACTTCGTCCCTTGGCAAGGGAAGCTGGTGGGAGTGGATGGTGGGTTGGTGGTGTTCTTGGACCTAACGAAGGAGTCCCGGAGAGAATGGCCCCTGTGGAGAGCAGGTACGGATGGGTCGGGAAATATATTTCTGGTGATGTGGTCTGTTTGTTGGTAGTGGAAATGGTCGAGGATGACGCGTTGCATTTGCTGGTTGTTGGGGCAGAACGTGAGGACCGGGGAGCTGTGATTGGATCGGTGCGCTTCAAGGGCAGATGCGCAAAAGAGGAGGAGATATACTGGAGGGAGTCTCCGACCAAATGGGTGGGGAAATTGCTCACTGTGTTGAGTATTTCACTGGAAACAGAGACGGAGAGCTACAGGAAAGCGAGGGATGTGAGCGAGATGATCCAGTTCAATTTGTGGTCAGGGAATAAATTGTTACTAAAATTCATGAACTTTTCAAACTCCTCGTTGGAGCACGATATGGCGTTGACACAGAGGAAATGGCTGGAAAAGGTGCCGGTGCAGCTGCGGAAAACACACCGCTCCCCGTAATTGAGGATGAGGCAGACACGTCTGAGAACCAGGCTGGTGTCTCTGGCTACCCATCAAACAGCAGACAAAGCGGTACAATGAGAGATTGGCGCACCAATCTCCACATAGCTGGAGACAGGCACCAACTCACGGACACCTTTTCCTACTGCCCACTCAATCACGAGCTCACCTGCCAACACCAAACTATTATGTATTAGACCATCCATAATCACATCACCACGGGGATCTCCCAACCTCAGCCTCAAAACTCATAGACCGGGAACAACGCACTGCTCGGATCTATCTCCCACCAAAAATTCACAAATTTGACTGCCCTTGTTGACCTTATGTCTCAACCAGCTCCTTCTCCAAAGAACGTACACCAGCATACCTTGGCATCCTTCTGTCCAGCTAAGTCGAGGATTTCCCCACATATGTTCGGGATGCCACCTAATCCATCCACCGCCTCCATGACTTTAGTTTCTCTGGCTCCCAAACTTCACCTTCAGACATTCTTCTCCCATGACGAAGGCCTCCAAGCCCTCAATTCCGTCGTCAAACGATAAACCACATCGCATACTTCTACTGAAACGTTCGTCTGATTGGTTGAACTGGACCTTACCCTCAACAAAATCTCCTTTCAATTCTCCCACTTCCTTTAGAGAAAAGGAGTAACCATGGGCATCCGCATAGGCCCCAGCTGTACAGGCAACGTTCTCTGGTACGTGGAATAATCCATCTTCCGCAGCTAAACTGACACCAATCTCCTTCATTTCCTTCGCTTCATCAATGACTCTATCGGCGCCAGCGCATGCTCCTGCGAACAGCATGAACAGTTCATCAACTTCACGAGTATCTTGCACCCTGACCTCGCATTCATCTGTACCGTCTCGGGCACCGGTCTCCCCTTCCTGGACCTCTCCATCTTCATTTCCGTTGATAGACCCAAAACAGACATCGAAGTCAAGCCAACTGCCTCCCACAGCTACCTGGACGACACCTCGTCTCATCTTGGCAGCTGTAAAAACGCAATTGGTTCCTTCCAATTTATCTCCCGCATCTTGTCCCAGGAGGACTAATTCCACCAAAGAAAATCCCGGATGACCTCCTTCTTCAATGACTGTAAACTCCCCTCCCTCTGGTCGATGATGCTCTCCAGTGCATCTCGTCCATTTCGCTCACCTCTGCCCTTGAACACTGCCCCTTCAATCGGAATAAGGATAGGATTCCCCGCTCCTCACCTTGCACCGTACCAACCTGCACATTCAACATAACATCTTCAGCCATGTCCGCCACGTGGGATATATTTCACTTTCCACCGCTACCTGCATTCCACAGAGATAACCACAGACACTCCATTCTGAGGGCCACGGCATCCACCACTGCATCGTCCACACCTGGCACCTTTTCTTGATACCACAGAAAGAGGAAATCTTGCGCTACACCTTCAAACTCACCACCGTCCATGGCCCTCAACGATCCTTTCGCACTTGCACAGAGATTTAGCTTTGCTTCCACAAGTCCTGGACTTCGTCCACCGGCAGATTCTAGGCACCCGATGCCTGGAAGAAGAATGCCTCAACTTCCACCCATGGGACCCTCCAACCACACGGGATCGATGCAGATTTCACAAGTTTCTTCATTTTCCCCATCCCACTCGCCACCCAATTCCAGAGCCAACCTTCCAACTCAGCTCCGCCCATTGAACTGTCGTAACTCTCCATTTTTCTTCCCACCAATTTGCTCGAACCTCCTTTCCGAACAATCTCCATCATTGCCCACCTCCATCTAAAAATCGCATTCTCAGTTACCTTCCCCAGCATCACCCATTTTTCTTCAGGCCCCTTGGACCACCCCCTCATTTGTGATGAACGGCTGATGCTCAAAACTTCAACTCTCCTCCATTTCGCATGCTGCCAGAACAGTGTTTGCAGCACCACACTTTACGACACGGGTTACATTCTAACAGTGTCTCTGTGTGAGATTATCTGAATATGTGAATGTTTGCCATTGATTGTGTGTGTGTGTGTGCATGTGTGTGCGTGTGCGCGCGCGCTTCTGGGTGCGTGCATGTGCGTGTGTGCAAGTGTGTGATAGACAGTTCGAGAAAGAGTGGAGAGAATTTCTCTTTGCATTTGGGAAAGTATCTGAAAGAATTTATGTGAGTGATAGTGGGTGTATGCATTCTTGCAAGCATGAGAGTCTGTGAGAGAGAGAGTGCGTGTGTGTCTGTTTGTCTGATATGCCGTCATCTTATATTAAATACAATGAATCTAACAACGCAGAATTCTGGTCCAAGTATTCACGGTCTCTCAAATAAATATCGCAACTACTGCAGAGGATTTCAGGTGATCTTTCCACATTTGCTCGTAGATAAGTAGATTCATAGCCACAAGGATAAGAAGCAGCGAATCAATCGAAATCGTCTCCTGTAGTGAAGATGTCGACAGTGTAATGTAGTCTGGACTAACATAGCTTTCCACTTCACCATCTCTACCAAGGGGAGTGAGGAGGAATCAACAATCCATCTACGAGAAAACGTGGATCAGGAAACAGTTCGGGACAATACTTGAAAAGTACAACACTGTTTAGAAAATTGATCAGGACGCTTAGCACTTACGGGGGACACTGACAGCAGCAAGTATTGGGTAGTATATCCTCTCAAACTCGTGAACTTTACTTTTGATGGAGAAAGCACCATTAATCCATGAAAATGCGACGTAGTATCCTTCAAAAAAGTATGGATAGAAGTCTCTGAAAGTCATGACGCGTTTTCTGCCAATGGGTGGAGGGTTATTCTGTGCAGTTAAGCCAGGAATCCTTTTATGCAGCAAAGAGAGAATCCCTGAGAGACTTTACTCATTAATTGTGGAGCTGACATTAATTTATCGTCAACACCTGGGTTCCGTTAACAGCATTGTTTATACCATGTGCAGTCACTGAGCAGATGACTTCAGCTATCCCTAGGAATCCAGACGCCTTTTTTTGTTAAACTGAAATGAGCTTGTCAAACTAAACTCAGAAAGTTTTAGCGTTTATGAGTCACTCTTTTTAGCTGGCTGAACTGAGAGCAAAAGGCTTGGTCTGTTGGAATACAATGCTTAAAATAAATAATTTTCTGTTTTAATCTGTGTATCGAAATGGGGAAAATCTTTTATTTTTAAATACTAAGGGTGGTTCAAAGGATTTCTGCATGTTTGCTAAGTAAGTCAACTCACGCTCATTGCTGACTTCATGTGTGAGAAGTGCACCCAAATCCAGTGCCTCGAGAACCAAGTTAGGGAGCTGCAGGGATAGCTGGATGAATGTCGGTTCATACAGAAGGACGAGGCAGTTATTGTGAGGAGTTACAGGTAGTTACTCCACAGCCACGCGAATATGGTAGATAGGTTAACATCAGGAGTAGGGAAGGGAACTATTAGGCAGTGCAGGGATCTTCTGTGGTGATTCGCCACAACAAGTATACCATTTTGGTTACTGTTAGGGGAAAGACTAACTAGGCGTAAGTAATGGGGAAGACATCGCTGGTACAGAGTCTATCCCTGCTGCTCAGTGGGGAAGGGGAAGAGAAGCAGAGCTTTAGTCATTGGTGAGTCCATAGTCAGGAGAACAGATAGGAGGTTTTGTGGGAAAGAGAGTAACAAGCTATTGGTTTGTTGCCTCCCAGGTGCCAAGGTTCGTGATGTTGCATTGCATAGAAATGATGAGCGCTGGGAATTCGTTTCTATTAGATCTCCCCTCAACCTTCTAAACTCCGATGGAAACGATCCCAGGATCCTCAGCCGTTCATCATATGTTTGACCTACCATTCCAGGGATCATTCATGTGAAACTCTGTTGGAAATGCTCCAGTGCAAGTACGCCCTTCCTGAGGTATGGGACACAAAACTCGACATAGAACTCTAAAAGGGTCCTAGCCAGAGGTTTATAAAGTCTCAGTAGCACATCTCTCCTTTTACATTCCAACTCTCTTGAGAATTATAACAAAAGTACATTGGATTTCTTAATCACTACCGGTGGAGCTGAATGAACGTCTGGTCATTCACAAGGCGGAGGCAGTTATTGTGAGGAGTTATAGGGAGGTAGTTACTCCACAGCCACGAGAAGAAGGTAGATCTGTTACCGTCAGGCGTTAGGCAGTGCAAGGATTTTCTGTGGTGATTCGCCGCAAACAAAATATACCATTTTGGATACTGTTGGGGGAATGATTAACCAGGCGTAAGTAATGGGGAAGAGGTCGCTGGGGCAGAGTTTATCCCTGCTGCTCAGTGGGGAAGGGTGAGAGAAGCAGAGCTTTTGTCATAAGGGAGTCATAGTCAGGAGAACAGAGAGGAGGTTTTGTGAGAACGAGAGTAACTCACGATTGGGTCGTTACCTCCCAGGTGCCAAGGTTCGCGATGTCGTTGATGGTGTTTACAGGATCCGGAGCATAAGACATAGGAGTGGAAGTAAAGCCATTAATCCCATCGAGTCCACTCTGCTATTTAACCATGGCTGATGGGCATTTCAATTCCACTTACCTGCACTCTCCCCCATCCCAGCGAGATTAAGAATTTATTAATCTCTTCCTTGAAGACATTTTACGTCCCGGCCTCAGTACGCTCCGTGGTAAATAATTTCACAACTCTGCCACTCTGTCTGAACAAAAGTCTCCTCATTTCCGTGTAAAATTGAACTCCACTAATTCTCATGCTGCGCCCACGACTCCGAGTAGTCCCGTCTGACTTTGTAAAAATCTCCTCTCAACCTTATAAACACCAATGAATACGATCCCAGAATCCTCAGCCTTTCATCATACGTTAGTCCTACCATTCTAGGGATCATTCGTGTGAAACTCCGCTGGACATGCTCCAGGACCAGTACGTCCTTCCTGAGTTGTGGGGTCCAAAACTCGGCATAGTATTCTAAATGGGTCCTAACCAGAGCTTTATAAAGTCTCAGTTGCGCATCTTTTGTTTTAAATTCCAACTGTCTTGAGAAAAATGATAACATTACTTTTGCTTTCTTAACCACGGACTCAACTTGCAAGTCAACCTTTAGAGAAACCTGGAGTAGCACACCACATTCGATTTGTACTTTGGCTTCAGAAATTTTCTCACCATTTAGAAAATCATCAGTCCTTTTATCCTTTTCTTCCGAAATGCAAGACCTCGCTTTTACTCTGGCATAAGGTGGGTGATCTTGCATCATGAGTTGGTCCCTAGGATTTCGACCTTGTGATCATTTCAGAGACATGATTAGAAGAGGGACAGGAAAGGTTTTGTAAATTCCAGGATGTGTCACCAAGAAGACAGATGATGGTAAAGGGGTATGTGGCATTGTTAATCAAGGATAGCATTACAGCAGCTGAGAGGTCGGTTGAGGACTCAGCTACTGAGGTAATTTGGGATGATGTTGGAAATAAGAAAGGAGAGGTCAGGTTTCTATCGACCTCTGAATTGTTCCAGCGATATAGAAAGAATAGCAAAGACGATTAACAATAGGAGCGAGAGTAATATGTTGCTGTTGCGGGGGACAGTGGGCTAGAGAGTTATAAGTTAGCCAGAATAGATCTAAAGAGAGAAGACAAAGAAGAATCAGGAGGGGACAAGAGAGATCATTGGCAGACAGGAACAAGGAAAGCCACAAGGAATTCCACGGGTAAATCAGGAATAAAAGAATGACTGGGGGAAGATTCAGGCCAATCGAAGATAATAATGGAATGTTGAGTGTGGAATCTGAGGAATAAGGGAAGCACATAATGAATACTTTTCGTCAGTATTCACATTGCAAAAGGGCAATGTTATTGAGAATACAGAGAGACAGGCTACAATATTTTATGGGACTGAGGTTGACAAAGATGGGTCTTTCGCAATTTTGGAAAATCTGAAAATAGGCAAGACCCTGGGCCGGATGGGATTTATCAACAGATTCTCTTGCAAACCAGGGAGGAGTTTGCAGAGACGTTGGGTTCTATATTGATTTCTTGATTATTGACAGGAGTAGTGCCAGAAGTCTGGAGGATAGTAAATGTTGTGCCCCTGTTTAAGAATAGGATTCGCGACAACCGTGATAATCTTAGGCACTTGAGCCTTACTTCTGTTGAGGATAAGATGTTGGAAAAATTATTAGCAATAGAATTTAAAATCATCTGGAAATGAATAATTTTTTAATGTCTCATCAACAAGGTTCTGTGAAGGTTTGGTCATGCTTCCTTAACATTACTAATTTCTTCGAGAAGGTGAGAATGCAGGTGGATGAAGGTAAAGCGTTGCTATGGTGTACATGGACTTCAGTAAGGCGTTTACTAGGGATCCACACGATAGTATTTTGCACAAAGTATGGCGTTTCGGGATTGAAGCTGATTGAGCGGTTTTAAGTCGAAATTGTCTCGCTGAAAGATGTCAAAGGGTGGTGATTGATGAGAAATGTTCATCCTGAAGTTCACTTTCCAGTGTCGTGCCACCAGGATCTGTTTTGAGCCCACTGCTTTTTCATTTTTGTAAATGATCTGGATGCGGGTTTAGATATAAGGGTTAATACATTTGTGGATGACACTAAGGTAGGCACAGTTTCAGACTGTGACGAAGGATATCGTGGTTTGCACAAGGTCATAAATACCTTGCAGAGCTGGGCTGAGAAATGGTAAATGGAGTTTAATGCGGAAAATTGTGAGGCAGCTCACTTCAGAAGAAATAACAGGAATGCAGAGTACTGGACTAATGATAAAAGTCTTAGCCGTGTCGGTCAACAGAAAGATCTAGGTGTTCTGATACATCAATCCGGGAAAGTTGCCACCCTGGTTGGTAGGTTTTTTGAGAATGCAACTGGTGTGTTGGCGTTTATTGGTCGAGGGATTGAGTTTAGGAGCCACGTGGTCATGTTTCAGCCGGAAAAGACAATGGTAAGGCCGCACCTGGAGTATTGTGTGCAGTTCTGGTCACTGCGTTATTAGAAAAACGCGAAAGGTTTGGAATACATTTCAGAGTGATTTTTTGGGATGCTGCCTGGTAAGGAAGGAATTTCTTACCAGGGAAGACAGGGGGAACTGTGGGTGTTTTCCTTGGAGAGAAGAAGATTGGGAGGTGACTTAATCGAGACGTATAAGATAATCTGAATGTGAGATAGAGTGGACCGTGAGAGCCATTTTACTCTAATGGTGAAGGCTAATGTAAGGAGACTAATTTTTCAATTGAGAGATGATAGATTTAGGACAGTTATTCCGGGTATTTTCTTCAATCAGAGAGTAGTAGGCGCGTGGAACGGCCTGCCTGCAACAATAATGGACTCGCCATCATTAAGGACATTTAAATGGTCACTTGACGTACATTTGGATAATAATGGAATAGTGTAAATTAGGTGGGCATCAGATTATTTTCACAGGTCGGACCAACATCGAGTGCGTAACGGTCTGGATTGTGCTGCAACGTTCTACATTCTACGTTCTGTGTTCATTGTAAGCACTGTTTACACAGCTTTATTCTCAACAATCGGGTGGCGAGTGATGGATGAGCCTCAGCTGGGGATAATGTGAAATATGCTAAGCTCTGTCAAGTGAGTAGGTATAAAGATATATAGGACAGGTGCAGGCCAATGCGCCAATCCTTTCAGCACCGGTAAACCATCCAATGAACATTTTGAATCTCATTTTGCCGCACTCGGCATTTAACCGCGCATGGCTCGCCATGCCATGTGCTCATCTAAATTCTTCTATAATGCTATGAAGGGTTCCACCTTGAGCAACATTCCAGTAGTGAGTTCCATATTGTCGCTACTCTCTGTGTGAAAAAACCCTCAAATCTCCTCGACACCGCCTGACGCTGACTTCAAATCTATGCCACCTGTTCATAGTTCCCTCTCTGAAGGAATAACATCTCTTCCTCTCCACCCTGTACATGCAGCTGATAACTTTATATATCACCATCACACCCCCTCTCCCTCTACTCTCCTGTCATGCAAGCAACCCCAGTTTGTGTAATCTTTCTACAAAACTGAACCTTTCCTGATAAGTCCCCACTTCACCCTCCAAATCAGCATTTCACCCTTGGTAGTGGAATTATGTCACTCTGTGATGTGGATTCCGGAACATACGCTGTGCTCTAGTTGTGGCCAAACCAAAGTTGAATGCAGTTTCAGGACGCAAATCCAATGTTTCGATTAACAAATGCATGTACACCATATGCGTTCTTAATCATTTTATCCAGGCATCCTGACATACTATAGAACAGGTGGCACAGTGGTTCAGTCGTTACCACGGCTGCAAGTATCATTAGTGACATGGGCTTGACTTCAACCTCAGGCGACTGTCTGTCAGTAGTTTGCACGTTGTCCCCGTTTATGCGTGGGTTTCTGCCTGGTGGTCCTGTTTCCGTCCACAGTCAAAAGATGTATGGATTATGAAGAATTGCCCATAGTGTTCAACGATGTGTATTTTGTGTGAGGTCGCCAGAGAAATGAAGGATTACAGGAATAAGGGGTGGGTATGGGGCGATGCTCTTTTAGGGTTGGTGTGGGCTTGTTGGGCCGAATGGCCTGTTTACACACTGTCGGGACTCCCTGGTGGGCAAACACTTTCAGGTCTCTCTGTTCCTCAGTGCTAGTCAGAGTTTGATTGTTCACCATGCATGCTATATTCTCGTTTGTCCAGACAAAGGGCATCACCTGGCATGTCTCCAGGTTGAATTCCATTTGCCTCTGATAATCCTATCTGCGTCTTTCTGCAAGCTACGATTATCCTCCTCACTGTTTATCACGACAACATTTTATTTATGTGTGAAATTATTGATCACGCATCTGATTGCCTGCCAACAATGACGTATTTAGATCGTAGGTCAATAAATAGCTTGGGCAGAGGGTTGTTGGACCGAAAACATCACAACTCTACAAACGTTTCTTCAGTTGATGCATGTAGAAAACATGAAAATACACAGTTCCTTTCCCCTTACCATTTTCTCTGTGTCTTTTAATGAGAATGGCCTTTGCAGTTTCGAGCTAGGCAATATGTATCTTCAGCAAATAATTCAAAGAACCCAAAAAATGAAGGTCAAGAAACAATACAATGCGTAACAAAATGTCCTTGCCAGTAATGCTTATGCCGCGGGGTCAGTTCATTATTTTTCGATCTTACCCTCCGCCTGTAACATCAATAGCTTTTAACCGTGCCTGTATCTGTGTGGTGCGGGAAATATATCAGTGACTTAGTGTTTTCATTGTTAGAATTATTTGTCCACGGTTCATGACTGATGACTTGTGTCGACAGACTCTCCTTTTGAACCTTTTCTATCCATGTAGGTGAACGAATGCCCTTTAAATGTTCTTAATGTACTCGCATTAAACACTTTCTCTGGCAGATCATTCTATATGTGCACCACCCTCTAAGCAAAAAGTGCTGCCCCTCATGTTCGCTCTTATTATTTCCCTCGAATCTTAAACTGATGCCCTACATTCCTTGATTCCACAATCCTGGGAAAAAGACAGAGTGAATCAATACTTCTCATTATCTTTACCCATACAGTAGTAAGGATTTGAAATGCTTTGCCTGCAATGGTAGTCGATTCGCCAAGTTTAAGTGCATTTAAATCGTCATTGGACAGGCACATGGACGTACATAGAATAGTGTAGGTGGGATGGGCTTCAGATTAGTATGACAGGGCGGCGCAACATCGAGGGCCGAAGGGCCTGTACTGCGCTGTAATATTCTATGTTCTACGTTGTAATACATTTCTTTGATCTCCCTTCTCAGTCTCGGAAGCTCTATATTCAGGAGTCCAAGCTTGTCCAAACTCAGCCTATATCTCAGACCGCTGAGTCCTGGAAACATCCTTACAAATTTGTTAAACACTCTTTCCAGATAAATAACAACTTCACTTCAAGAATTTGGCCAAAACTGAACACAATACACCTCGTGCGAACTCACTAAAGACCTGTGCAACTGCAATTTCACTTCGCAACGTCAATACTCAGTGGATTAACCACTGAGAGTGCCAAAACCTTTCTTCACTGCCCTATCTAGATGTGGGTCCACTTGCAGAGAACTGTGCAGCTGATCTCCAAGATCCCTCGGTTCCACAACGCTCCTTACAGCCCTAAAATCCACCATGAAAGTCCTACCTTGATTTGATTTTGCACACTTATTTATATTACACTCCGATTTGCATTTACCCGGCCCGCGTCCCAAACTGACCAAATTTCTACAGCATGTTCTGATAATCTTATCAATATGAAGGATACCTTCTATTTTGCACCATCTAAAAAATTACTAATCATGTCTTGTACATTCTCTTCCAAATCATTGACATAAATAACAAATTGAAATGAGCATATTCACAGGCCTCCCGTCTAACAAGCATCCTTCCACTATTAAACACTTCTTCCTACCATTAAGATAAAGTGCATTTCTTTTGCCAGAACACCCTGGATCGATGCAATCTTACTTTCCAGAGCAGCCTCACATGTAGAAGCTTATCAAAGGCCTTTACTTGCAAACAAACTGTTCCAATCAACCTCTACAATATTTGGTTTATTTCCATCAAAATTAACTTTGCTCCAATTTAGGACTTGAACCTTGGGACCAGTTTACTCCCTGTCCAGAACGGTATTACAGTTATTAGAACTATGGCCAGTGGTTTCAAACTGCTCTGCCACTGTCATCTCCGTCATCTGTTTTGCTTTATATCCCAAGAGTAGGTCGAGATTTGCCGCTTGCCGAGTAGGACACTTGATGTACTAGTTGACGAAACTTTCCCGAACGGACTTAACAATTTTCACACTATCTAAGCTTGGAAATGGTCTGTCAGTAACAGCCCAAGTTCACCAAGTTAAAATCCCCAAGTAAGACAACCCAATTACTCGAGTAAGCCCCTGAAAACTCCATGCATATTTACCCCACTAATTCCCGTTATTTATGTGTTCGTTATTCCGTAAAAATTACAACTTGTAAATTTGAAATGATAGAGCGAAAGGAAGGCGAGTATTCATAGACTGGAATGGGCAGCTGGGACTGTCTTCTTCCTCAAAACACAAAATGCTCTTTCTTCCCCACTTCGAGTTCTCTGATAAGTTCTCTGATCACGGTGGCTCATTGGTTAGCACTTCTGCCTCAGCGCCTCGTGACCGGGTTTGCTTCCAGCTACGGGCGATATTCTGAGTGGAGTTTGCACATTCTACCCGTGTCTGTAATGGTTTCCTCCTGGAATTCTGTCTACATCGGACAATCCAAGGATTTGTCCATGTCAAATTGTGCAAAGTGTTCAGGGATGTGCATGTTAGGTGCGCTAGTCAGGGGCAAATCTAGACGAGTGGGAATAGGTTTGGTGGAGACTTGCTAGGCCGCAGGGCCTGTTTCCACGCAGTCGGGATTCTAAGATCAGAAAAGCACATGTAAGGAAGGATATGTTGACATTGGAAGAAGTGCAATTTTTTTACGTCAATGATGTCTAGACGTCACACGCAGAAGTTCTGAGGATAGATTATACAACGAGGCCACTCTTGTCCACAATTTTGAGGGGAATCGTGAGATTTGAAGTGTATCTCTGAGACATTATTCGAAAAATGAGCGAGAGGTGAAGATGAATTATTTTATTCAAGAATTAGCAGGGGCACTCTGAAAATTATGTCCGCGGTCTTTTCAATTGATGTTAGCAATTACTTCTACACACAAAGTTTGGGTGGTAGATGTTTCAAAATGTCATCCACAAATGGCATTGGATATTGAATTAGTTGTTGATTTAAAATCTAACAGAGACACATTTTTTTGATAATCCAAAAGTAAGCAGGCGTTTGTACTGTGCAATAAGGGAACTCAATGTTGAATCCTGAAGACTGAAGGGAACTCCAATTAGAAGGTTGTTTGTAGATTCACCAAAACCCAGTAAACCCTTGAAAACGAGCTTTGACAGGTCACAGGCGACTATTTGACTTGCGGCTGAAAAGCTATCGTGGGAGAGGGGGGCGTATTGTCACTTAACACTGGATCTCTACAAGGTGTTTTGTTGTCTCCAATAACTTTCCAAAGGCCGTGAGGGAAGCTAGATTTATTTCCCCCATGAGGGCTTTTACTGTGGTTTTTAAACGGTAATTTGGAAGTTGAATACCAGTTGTCCTGTGCCTCCAACAAGGAAATGTGTTCAAACTGGAGAAGAGAGATTGTACAACCGCAAGCCCTGACTAGCAAAAGTACCATCTCCGTAAACATTGTGGACTGGGGCTATTGGAGTCTCTCCAGTCTTTTTTCGCTCCATCTGCAACATCGACTTTTTTCTTCCTGTCTCTACGGCATAGAGATCTGTGGCAAATAAAGTAACCCTTCAGCCCGTTATTTCTGCGCTGTAAGGAAACACAAGGATCGAAATGTTCGCGTCCATCGACTCTGCTCCCACTTTGCCTCACTAGAGTCATGGCTTCGAACTATCTATTCTCTCTTCCTTCCTAACCTGATCCACCCCGGGTAACGTCCTGCTGAATCTTCTTTTCACCACCTCTCCAGTGGAATCAATTCCAACCTAAACTATGGAGACCAGAAATATGCACAGTCTCCAGCACTGACCCACATAATGTCCTGCACATCCCCAAAAGAAGTGGAAACTGAAAATGACTTTTCTTATAAAGGTTAGAAGCTGGGAATCCCGCATAGAGAACGACAACTTTTGACAACGCACTCCTTCCCAAAACCTGTGCCATCAACGATGAGACATAATTGACGACTATGATGGAATACGCCCCATTTTCTGAATTGTATGCTCAGTTAACATCAATTAAGAAATTTGACAGTTCAGCAACTCGCCAGTGGCCGACACATAATACCGGCCATTCCCTCCCTCGCTCAACCATCGGTCACAATGCAGTATCACAGTTGTGTGTACCCTCTATCAGATACGCTACACTAATTGAACAGGCTCTTAAGGCAGCATCATCCAAACACACGATTATTACGAACGCGAAGGTCAGCATCTTTGCAGATGTGACCAGAGAGGAAAACGTCCTGGTATTTCTCTCAAGTGGTAAATCACACCATGATGAGGCAAGATAGCCTGGTAAAAGTCAGCTGTCGCTTCTGACTTCTAAATCAAATCGTCTGCCTGCCCAGCCTTCTTGAAGGAACTATGTGCATGGAACACCCCTGATCCTCTGTGCTTGATAAATCATGAAACTAAGACACATCTGATCTGGGAGAATCTGGCCAAGTTAGAGAGAAAAGAGGCTCAGTGGCTGGTGGAATTTGTGTATGACTGGAAAGCAGCGGCGTAACGCAGGAAGACACACTGGGCCCCCTCCTTGTTTGCAATGTTCTGTGAAGAATGTCGTTGAAAATATAAGGGATGACAAGGAAGTATGACAGATGACTTCAAATCGGTCAAGTGTTTTACAGTATGTCAGCGGTCTAATGTTCAGGAGGACGCTGATGGATTGGGCAGATCAGTGGCATTTGGAAATTGATCCTGTTGAACTTGGGTTTTCAAGAAGCAACGAGATAAGGGAGTACGCAATGAAACCCTGGACGGGAGGCAGCTCCAACTGTTCTCGCACTTTGGGTCGGCAAGATCACTGACGGTGGAAAACAGATTAATTGGGTAACGGAGATGAGATATGGGAAACTTGGTTCAGCATTCGGACCATCGAATCGAAGAGGCGATGACATAGGTGCACGAGCGCTGGACTCTTCATTCAGGGACCCAGGTAACGTTCTGGGGACCCGGTTTGAGTCCCGCTCTCTGAAAATCGTGGAACTTCAATTTTTAAAAAAATCCAGAAAGAAGAGCTGATGATAATGAACAACCCATTATCGCTTACTGAAAAAAGACACAATTGGTTCACGACTGAATTTTCTGACAGGGAACTGCCGTCCTTACCTGGAAAGGTCTACATATGACGAGAGACACACAACAATATGGTTTACTCTTAACTGTCTTTTGGGCCGATAGATATACACAATAATTGCTGGCTTATGCAGCGATATCCTCATCTTGTGAATGATTGAAACAACATAATATGGAAGGGATGATGACAATAAAATGTGGTAAAGTGAACAGTTAAAAAGGTTAGCACAGAACACAAGGAGATATGCATCAAATGGGCACGTGAGAAGGAATATTAGATTAATTTTGAAAATTGATTTTATGGAGTTCAATTCAGATAAAAGCAAAGTGTTGTATTTTGGGAAGGTAAAAGAGGGCAGGATATTAACACGTGATAGTCGGATCTGGGGTCCGGATTGTCGAATACAGAGCCCGAGCAGTGACATCAGCAGTTCCTTGAAAGTAACATCATAAATGGAAAGAATGGTGAAGAAGGTGTTTGACATGCTGACCGCTAAATTTGGCTTATTGGCATGAAAGTGGGGCAGGCAAGGGTTTTTCGGTTTGACTTAAACACTGTGGAATAACACAGGAATGTGTGCTACCCCGAATGTTTATATTGCAACTGAGGGGCCTCAAAAAATGTGGTGTGCGATAATGTAGTTTCAATATGACGCTACGAATGGGCCAGTGATGACGAAGGTGTTAAGGCTGCAGGATAATGCAGACGGATGGCCTGCTCCAAAGGAGGGAAGAAATAAAATGACATCATAACCATAGTTTCCATTAGCAATGCGATACACAAGGTTTTATATACACAGGTAAATTCAGAAAGACACACTTAGATTCACACAAAATGGAAAAGAGAGAGGGGAATGGAATGACTGATACATTGGAACATAGATAGACAAACTGACAGACAGATATCTATTTATATATAATATATATATATAATAT
>NW_025213129.1:0-1061 GCF_004010195.1 Chiloscyllium plagiosum
TGTGGGACTGTGCCCCAGTGAGAGTCAGTGTGTATGTGGGACTGTACGCCAGTGAGAGTCAGTGTGTGTGTGTGTGGGACAGTACCTCAGTGTGAGTCAGTGTGTGTGTGGGACTATATCCCAGTTAGAGTAAGTATGTGTGTGGGACGGTATCCCAGTGAGAGTCAGTGTGTTGGGACTGTATGCCAGTGAGAGTCTGTGTGTGGGACTGTACCCTAGTGAGAGTCAGTGTGTGTGTGGGACTGTATCCTAGTGAGTGTTGGTGTATGTGGCATTGTACCATAGTGAGAGTCAGTGTGTGTGTGTGTGTGGGACAGTACGCCAGTGAGAGACAGTGTGTGTGTGGGACTGTATCCCAGTTAGAGTAAGTGTGTGTGTGGGACGGTATCCCCGTGAGAGTTAGTGTGTTGGGACTGTACCCTAGTGAGAGTCAGTGTGTGTGTGGGACTGTATCCTAGTGAGTATTGGTGTATGTGGCATTGTATCATAGTGAGAGTCAGTGTGTGTGTGGGACTGTACCTCAGTGAGAGTCAGTGTGTGTGTGGGACTGTATGCCAGTGAGAGTCAGTGTGTGTGTGGGACTGTATTCCAGTGAGAGTTAGTGTGTGTGTGGGACTGTATCCCAGTGAGAGTCAGTGTGTGTGTAGGACAGCATCCCAGAGAGTGTCAGAGTGTGTGTGGGACAGTATACCACTGAGAGTCAAGTGTGTGTGGGACTGTATCCCAGTGAGAGTCAGTGCGTGTGTGGGACTGTATCCCCGTGAGAGGTAGATGTGTGTGGGATTGTTTCCCAGTGAGAGTCAGTGTGTGTGTGGGTCTCTACCACAGTGAGAGTCAGTGTGTGTGTGGGACTGTACCCCAGTGAGAGTCAGTGTGTGTGTGGGACTGTACCCCAGTGAGAGTCAGTGTGTGTGTGGGACTGTACCCCAGTGAGAGTCAGTGTGTGTGTGGGACTGTACCCCAGTGAGAGTCAGTGTGTGTGTGGGACTGTACCCCAGTGAGAGTCAGTGTGTGTGTGGGACTGTACCCCAGTGAGAGTCAGTGTGTGTGTGGGACTGTAT
>NW_025213129.1:1334-8955 GCF_004010195.1 Chiloscyllium plagiosum
GGGAAAAGGAAATCACGGAAACAGACAGTGTGAGAGAAACAGTGAGAGACAAAGGACACCGGGAGGTGGGGATGGGGTCACGGGGAGCTGTGGGAGGGGAATTGGAGGAGCTGGGGGTGAGGACCGGAGAGACCTGGGAGTGGGAGCTGGGAGGAGGGAGGTGAGAATTTATTTTGTCCTGTACCAAGCTGTCCAGGCAGATCAGTGTAAGCAAGGATGTACAGAAAGATGGCTGTAAAACATGTCTGAGAGTCATTTAGGTTACGCTGCACAGAACGTGTTCTAGGTGAGATCAACATGAACTAGATCAGCATTATCTGAGATAAGAGAGTCCATTCATCAGTCTAATAACAGCCAGGAAGAAGTTGTTACTGAACCAGATGCTCTGTGTTTTCAAGCTTCTGTACCTTTTAGCCTGATGGAAGAGGTTCTGGGATATCTTTACAGGCATGTGATGGGTCTTTGATAATATTAGAACTAAGAAAATTCCAGTACAGGAACAGGCCATTCGGCGGTACAAGCCTGCGCCGAACCAGATCCTCTCGCTAATTCCGTCGCCTATTTTCTAAGGGTCTCTATCCCTTTGCTCCCGGCCCATTCACGTATCTTTCCAGAAACATCTTAAATGGAGCACCACTGGTCACAGTTCTCCATTTTGAGAAACTCCCTTCCCCTACTACTCTCTGTCCCCTGTTGCGAAGCCAGTTCTTTATCCATGTAGCTAGCACACCCTGGACACCATGTGACTTCACTTTCCCCATAACACGACCATGGGAAATCTTATCAAACGTCTTCCTGAAGTCCATGTACATGACATCTACAGCCTCTCCCTCATCAATCAACTTTGTCACTTCCTCAAATAATTCTATTAAGTTGGTAAGACCTGACCTTCCCTGCACAAAAACATGTTGCCTCTCACTGATAAGGCCATTTCCATCCAAAGAGAATAGATCCTATCCCTTAGTATCTTCTCTAGCAGATTCCCTACCCCCGATGACAGGCTCACCGGTCTATAATTAACTGGATTATTCATGCTACCCTTCTTAAACAAGGGGATTAGCAACTTTCCAGCCCTCTGGGACCTCAGTTGTGTTCATGGATGCTACAAAGCTATCTGTTCAGGCCCCAGCTATATCCTCTCTCCCTTCCCTCAGTAATCTTGGATAGATGTTGGCAGCCTTTCTGTGGCAACGGACCGTGTAAATAGAGTCAATGGTTGGGAGATTGGAGTCCGTCATAGTCTGGGCTGTGAACACAACCTTCTGTAGTTTCTGATGGTCCAGGGCAGAGTGTGGCCGTACCAGGCCATTACACACCCGGACAGTACGTTCACAATAGTGCATCTGTAGAAATAGTACATGCTGAATGTCCAGAGCCACCTGAGGAAGGAGAGGCGTGGTTGAACATTCTTTACTGTCACACCGATGTAAGAAGACCAGGGTAGGTTGTCAGTTATTGTCACTTTGAGGGAGTTCATGCTCTGCACTCCCTCAACCATTGATGTAGATAACGGTGTGTTCCTCTCATTTCTTTCTGAAGTCAATGATCAGTTCTTTACTATTGCCGAATTTGAGAGAGAGGTTATTATCATTACACCATGCCACTAAGCCCTCGATCTCCTTTCTGTATTCTGACTCATCGTTGTTTGATATCCCTCCTGGTGATGTCATCAGAGAACCTGTAGCTGGCGGTGTTTAGTATTTGATAACTCAGCCACGTGATTACAGGGCGTACAGTAGAGGCTGAGGACACAGCCATTGGAGTACATGGAGTACAGTATGGGGCTGAGGACGCAGCCATGGGAGTACAGGAAGTACAGTACAAAGCTGAGGGTACAGACGTTGGTGTACAGGGAGTACAGTAGGGGTTGGGGGCACAGCCATGGGAGTACAAGGAGTACAGTAGGGGTCTGAGGGCACAGCCATGGGATTACAGGGAGTACAGTACAAAGCTGAGGGTACAGACGTTGTATAGGGGGAGTACAGTCGTGGGCTGAAGGCACAACCGTTTGTGTACAGGAGTACAGTAGGGGGCTGAGGACACAGCCGTAGGTGTACGGGGAATGTAGTACAAAGCTGAGGGTACAGACGCTGGTGTATGGGGAGTACAGTAGGGGGCTGAGGACACAGCCATGGGAGTACAGGGAGTACACTATAGGGCTGATGACACAGCCATGGGAGTACAGGGAGTGCAGTACAAAGCTGAGGGTACAGACTTTGGTGTACAGGGAGTACAGTAGGGGGCTGAGGACACAGCCATGGGAGTATAGGGAGTACAGTATGGGGCTGAGGACACAGCAATGGAGTACAGGGAGTGCAGTACAAAGCTGAGGTTATAGACGTTGGTGTATGGGGAGTACAGTAGGGGGCTGAGGACACAGCCGTGGGTGTATGGGGAGTACAGTACAAAGCTGAAGGTTCAGACGTTGGTGTATGGGGAGTACAGTAGGGGCTGAACACACAGCTATGGGAGTACAGGGAGTACAGTAGGGGGCTGAGGTTACAGACGTTGGTGTTTGGGGAGTACAGTATTGGGCTGAGGACACAACCGTGTGTGTACAGGGAGTACAGTAGGGGGCTGAGGACACAGCCGTGGGTGTACGAGGAGTACAGTACAAAGCTGATGGTACAGACGTTGGTGTATGGGGAGTATAGTAGTGGGCTGAGGACACAACCGTGTGTGTACCGGGAGTACAGTAGGAGGCTGAGGACACAGCCGTGGGTATACGGGGAGTACAGTACAAAGCTGAGGGTGCAGATGTTGGTGTATGGGGAGTATAGTAGGGGGCTGAGGACACAACCGTGTGTGTACAGGGAGTACAGTAGGGGCAGAGGTCACAGCTGTGGGTATACAAGGAGTACAGTGGGGGCTGAGGGCACAGCTGTGGGTATACAGGGAGTACAGTACAAGGCTGAGGGTACAGATGTTGGTGTATGGGGAGTACAGTAGTGGGCTGAGGACACAACCATGTGTGTACAGGGAGTACAGTAGGGGGCTGAGGACACAGCCGTGGGTGTACGGGGAGTATAATACAAAGCTGAGGGTACAGACGTTGGTGTATGGGGAGTATAGTAGTGGGCTGAGGACACAACCGTATGTGTACAGGGAGTACAGTAGGGGCAGAGGTCACAGCCGTGTGTGTACAGGCAGTACAGTAGGTTCTGAGTGCACAGCCGTGGGTGTGGAGTACAGTGGGGGCTGAGGGCACAGCCATGGGTATACAGGTAGTACAGTAGGGGGCTGAGGACACAGCCGTGGGTATGCAAGGGGTGCAGTAGGGTGCTGAGGGCACAGCCATGGATGTACATGGAGTACAGTAGGGGGCTGAGGATACTGCTGTGGGTGCATGGGGAGTACAATAGGGGGCTGAGAACACATCCTCCGTGAATTCCAGAGTTGGGTTTTATCGTTGAGAATGTGCAGATGCCTGTCTTCACAGATTGTGTTCTGTGTGTCAGAAACTGGGGGATCTAGTTGCAGAGGGTGGAGCCGTGATCAAGGTCATGGAGTATTGAGATAAGTCAGGAGGGGATAATGTTGTTGAAGGTGGAGCTGTAGTTAATGACCAGGAGTCTGTTGTAGGCATTCTTGCTGTCCCGATGTCCCAGTGATGAGGGCAGGGCTCAGTATATGGCATCCATTGTGGTCCCGTTACATCAGTCGGCACATTATAGGGCAGCAGGTCAGGCTGGAAGATTGAAGGTGGTGTGGGCCATAACCAGCGTCTCAAAGCACTTCATGTTTATTGAGGTCATAGCCACTGGGCGGTAGTTATTAAGGAACATTACAAGTGCATTCTCTCTTACAAGGATGATGGTGGTCTTCTTGAAGCAGGTTGGGACTTCGGTTCAGGAGGGAGAGGCTGAAGATGCCAGTTGGTCCTCACAGGATCTGAGTGCTCAGCCGGGAACACTCTCGAGGCCTGTCGCTTTTCTTGAATGGACCTGCAGGAAGACTGATCATGCCTGCAGTGGTGACAGCGGTCACAGGTATATCTGAGGCTGTTGGGGCAGGTTTCACGCTGGCAGTCACACAGTCATTCATCATAGACGTTACCTTCCCTCACCTCCCTCCATCATCATCACCACACAGTGACGTTGGTTGTTGTGAGCAACACACAGTTAGTGTTGAGACAGAGTGACATCATTAAATTGGGATTGTGCGCCATCAAGTTCTGTGTCACCACTGGGCGGCACGGTGGCACAGTGGTTAGCACTGCTGCCTCACAGCGCCAGAGACCCAGGTTCAGTTCCCGCCTCAGGCGACTTACTGTGTGGAGTTTGCACGTTCTTCCCGTGTCTGCGTGGGTTTCCTCCGGGTGCTCCGGTTTCCTCCCACAGTCCAAAGATGTGCAGGTCAGGTGAATTGGCCATGCTAAATTGCCCGTAGCCTTAGATAAGGGGTAAATGTAGGGGTATTTGGTGGGTTGCGCTTCGGCGGGGCGGTGTGGACTTGTTGGGCTGAAGGGCCTGTTTCCACACTGTAAGTAATCTAATCTAATTCGCTTTCTTAATCACGGACTCAACCTGCATGTTTACCTTTAGAGAATCCTCGACTAGCACTCCCAGATCCCTTTGCACTTTTGCTTTATGTATTTTCTCACCGTATAGAAAGTAGTCCATGCTTGTATTCTTTTTTCCAAAGTGTAAACTGACTGTTCGACCTAGCTCAACCATAACGGCCAGGTATGTAAATTACCAATCGTTCTGAGAGTTTGAAAAGAAATTTCTTACTTGAGTTGTGAAAATCGATTGGAAACATGTACGTTATCAGATTTACATCTCAAATTTTCTTAAAATCTCACATTGATTTATGCTCCACTATGTAAAGGGAATGATCAATCCTGCAAAACAATTTGCTTTCTGACCAATCCTGAAGCGTTCACTCCCTGAGAATGCGTTGGCACCGCTCCTCACTCACTCTGGTTGGAGGACCGGCCGCTGCTTGGTCCTCCAGTGCCGCTCCTTCCTCCTAATTGCAGAGTTGATTCAGGCGTGACGCACAGGCTAAGGGACAAGGAAAGTTCGAGTCGATGCCTTGTGATGAGGTGAAAATTCCCCGAATCTTGGACCGAGAGGCCTGGCTTCAATTCACAGCATGTGCAGGTGTATCTAATAACAACTTTGAACAGGCTCATTAGGAAAAACAAGGGAAGTCAGGAACAGAGTTAAAACGATAGAAAATGCATGCAATGTGGTGGGGCTCTCAATGTCAGATGATGTTCGTCTTTACCAAGTGTTTCAGGGCTCCTGAACAGACGGTTGCACTCCTAGTGCATAACCAGATACCACGATTGTGGGGCAAAGTGTTGTGGTGGGATATAGAGGTGCTTTTGTGGAATGATCTCGATTTTGGAGGTCAAAATATGTGAGAAGGTTTTGTATGGAATTACCTGTTCTGCTGCTGTTGCAGCATCGTATTATTGTCCTGGCTCTACCTCGTACATGTTTGATTAAAAATGTGTTGCTGGAAAAGCGCAGCAGGTCAGGCAGCATCAAGGGTGCAGGAGAATCGAATTTCAGGCATAAGCCCTTCTTCAGGATTCCTGAAGAAGGACTTATGCCCGAAACGTCGATTCTCCTGCTCTTTTGCATATGAGCGGCAGTGTGTGTACTCAATGGAATTGAGAAGAATGGGAGGCGAGGTATCTGATAGAAACTGGTTGATTACTGCAAAGATTGATACAGTCAGTGTGTAGAAGATAGTTCCACTAGTCAGAGAGACAATGACAAAATGGCAGTTTCAGAGTGAAGGGATGGGTTGAATGGCCTAAATCTATAGCTATATCTCATGCCCTTACTGTCATATGGTCGATTACTCAGTGCAGAATTGTAAATCTCTGAGTTGCTCTTGTAACCCTTGTATTTGTATATTGATTTGACTTCACGTTCTGCTCAATAGTAACCGCTGCGATATGGATGGTGGGAGGATTCAGTGTCGGCCAGGATTCCATTAAACGTTGAATATAAACAGCTATCTGTGAGTATCATCTGGTGGGAGTACACTGTCTCTCAGATGCTTGTCATTTTCAGTCTGGTATTTCTGAAGGATCGATCCCGTTACGCCAGTATGGTTGAATTTAACAAAACAGATGCAATTTATCACAGCACACAGCAACAATAAGTCATCGAATACTGAACACCCTTCTAATCGCAGAAACGACTATAATGTTCTGTATAAGAAACACTGCTTTCCTGTTCATGTTCAAATGAGATAACCTGTCTCATCAAGATGCTCAACTTGGAACTATTTTTTAAAAATCTTTTTTTCGATGTGGGCATCGCTGGATTGGCCCACCATTTCTTGTCCATCCCTCATTGCCCCCTTGAGAAAGTGCTGCTGAACTGCCTTCTTGGACAGCTGCAGTCCACCTGCTGTGTGTGGAACCACCATGCTATTAAGGAGGGAATTCCAGGGTTTTTACCCAGCAACAGTGAAGGAACACGATATATTTCCACATCAAGATGTTGACTGGTTTGGAAGGGAATTTGTAGGTGGTGGCATTCCCATCAGTCTGCTGCCCTCGTCATTCTAGATGTAAGTGTTCGTGGGATTGGAAGGTGCTGTCTGAGGATCTTTGGCGAATTTCTGCAGTGTGTCTAGTAGATAGTACACACTTCTACTACTGACCAACGGTGGTGGCGGGAGTGAATGCTTGTGGATGTGATGCGAATCAAATGGACTATTTTGTCCTGGATGGTGTCAAGCTTCTTTAGTGTTGTTGAGGCTGCACTCATTCAGGCAAGTGGGAGAATTCCACCTCATTCCTGACTTGTGCTTTATAGATGATCGATAGTCTTTGGGAAGTCAGGAGGTGAGTTACTCACACAGTATTCCTAGCCTCTGATCTGCTCTTGTATTTATGTGGCGAGTCCAGTTGAGTTTCTGGTCAATGATAACCCCCAGGATATTGATAGTGGGGAATTTAATGATGTTAATGCTGCGGAATACCAAGTTGTTATATTGTTTCTGATTGGTGATGGTCATTGTCTAACATCTGTGTGGTGCAAATGTTACTTGTCACTTGTCAGCCCAAGCCTGGAGAGGGTCCAGATCTTGTTGCATTTGGGCATGGACTACTTCCATATCTGAGCATTTGTGAATGGTGCTGAACATTGTGCAGTCATTGTCGAATATCCCCATATCTGACCTTATGATGGAGGAAAGGTCATTGATGAAGCAGCTGAAGATGCTTCGATCTAGGCTTTATCTGAAGAGTCACTGAAGATGTTACCTAGTATGGTGATGACACCTCTGATAATAAACCTTCCAGCTCACCGAGAAACCAATATCCACATTATCCTGAGGGAGTACTGCAGAAATCTTCTGGAGATTAAATGAATGACTTCCAACAACAATGACCATCTTCCTATCTGACAGGTATGACACCAATAATGGAGTATTTGCCCGCAATACCCTTTTTGCTCGGGTTCCGTGATACCACATTTGAAAGAATGCAACATGATGTCAAGGGCTGGAATTCAGCTCCTTTTTCTATGTTTGAACCAAGGCTGTAATGAGGTCAGGAGCTGAGTGGCCCTGGTGGAACGCAAACTGGGTGTCACTGAGCAGGTTATTGCTGAGCAGTTGCTGCTTGATAGCACTGTTGATGTCCCCTTCC
>NW_025213129.1:9328-12963 GCF_004010195.1 Chiloscyllium plagiosum
GATTATAAATCTAATCTCTAATAATCCTTTCCAAAACATGTCGTGCAATAGAAGTAAGGCTCATTGGTCCAGAATTAACTGGGTCATCTCTACTATCCTTCTTGATCAAGGGCACAACATTTGAAATCCTCCAGTGCGC
Organism: Chiloscyllium plagiosum; assembly: GCF_004010195.1. Taxonomy (NCBI): domain Eukaryota; kingdom Metazoa; phylum Chordata; class Chondrichthyes; order Orectolobiformes; family Hemiscylliidae; genus Chiloscyllium; species Chiloscyllium plagiosum. The sequence goes on from NW_025213129.1 coordinate 9,468, forward strand.
TGGTTACCAAACCTGTAGATAATGACGACTCAAATATCAAAGCCAAAGGCTCTGCTATCTCCTCCCTAGCTTCCCAGAGAATCCTTGGATAAATCCCATTCAGCCCAGGAGACTTGTCTACTTGCCTCAAAACCGACAGTCAATGTTCTGACCAATGAAAGCAAGCATGCCAAATAACTTCTTCACCACTATTTCTGCTTGAAACTCCACTTTCAAGGGACTATATACCTGCATCCCGAGATATCTTTCTATTTTTTCAGCAACACTCCCCAGGGCCCTACCATTAACTGTTCAAGTAGTACAGTTAAAATCAGATTTCATTGAGAAATTTAAAAATGAAGGTGCTTAAACTGCATGCAGGGAGAAATATTTTCACTTGTGAGGCTGACCTGAACAGGAAGTTAACATTAATGAATCAAATCAGAAATTCAAAACAAAACATTCACCCCTGACAAAGGTGACAACATGGAACCACATGACATCTCGTACCAGGAATGCTTAAGTTGAATATCATGAATATGTTCAAGGGGAAATTGGATAAGTACCTCAGGGAGAAACATACAGAAGGATACACTGATGGGATGAGACAAAATGGGAGTATACTCCTATTGAGACTAAATAACTGCACTTGCCTCTTGGGCCAAAAGGCACGTTCGCTGCTGTAAAGTCTCTGTAAATGTGCTGGTCTCCTTAAGTAAAGAATCATTTAGTCATCCACTAATTTGGAAAAAAAAAGGTTCCACTAGGGTATAAAAGAGAAATACAAGAGGTATCCCTTCATAAGGTTATACAATTAACATCCATTACTGAAGGTATCTCTGCAGAGAGAGAGCGGTTTAATCTTTGGTTTCTCAGAAAGCAGGAAGACAAGACGCTGCGTAAAGGAATTTGAGGAATTAGACAGTAGAGTACAGAGTTTTAATCTTGAGCTGGCAACATCAAGATCTTTACTGAGTTCAGCTTGGGCCGCCTTAATAAACCCATCATACACCTGAAAGCAACATGGTGAGAAAATGATATTAAACTTTGGAATGTAAAGAAGTACGCATGACACTACTTTGCTAACTGCACAAGACAAACCACAAATATGTTTCTCCATGAATAAATCTAATTTTAGCTATCTGTAAAATCTGTTAGCCACAAAATTAAGAAAGATTAACAGGGATAACAAAAACACAGTAGGTTGAATGTCATCAAAAACAATTTTATTTATTCCAGATTTTCCTCTCAAACCCTTGTGCACAGCATTCAACATTACAGCAATTCATATATGCAGCATTTAACAAGAAAGAGGCCCCAAAGCTGTTTTCTTAAATAATAGTGAGACATTGGTCAGGAAGAAGGAAGTATAAGATCAGAATATACAAGAACCCATTGGAAAAAGGAAGCTCTTGAAAGCAGGAAGACAAGACGCTGTGTAAAGGAATTTGAGGAATTAGGTTTGAATGAACGTTAGGCAGAATATATAAACTCTTATTCGTGGCAGAGAAAAAAAACAGAAAAAGGAAACCTGCTAGATCACTTTTCCTTAAGATTCAAGAAGAAAACTTCATAGACTCCAACAATTTTTAATTAAAGGAGATGGATGCTGATTTGGTTTTTGGAACGCAGTATGGAAACATGTGAAATTTTCTGAACTGCAATCTCTTCAAGATCGCATGTTCCATACATCCCCAGCTGAAATCTACAGCGTCGTGGTGGGTTCAATCTCACCTCTAGTTGTGTGATGAGGCTGACCTCCTGTGCTTTCAATCGCTCCTTTTGACGTTTCTTCTGTTCTTTCTTCAGCTTGTCCACAATAATCTAGTGCTTTTTAAGTTCGTCCCTCAGCGCACGGATACTGATATCAATATCACTCTGGACTGACCTAGTTTCTGTAGAAGATCCACCCAGTGGATGTTAACAGGTCTCATTAAAAACAAACTGAATTTTGACACTACATTAGTGGATAAGAGATTTATGCAAATCTGCATAACACTTGGTCACACTTCTCATACCCTGTTCAACAACTTTAATCAAACTGCGATGCCACTGACAAAACCCTTGCGCAATGAACACACTGACCTCTTGGCAGCCACGGTGTCGCCATACACATCTACGAATTAGACATGCAGTATCACCGTACACACCAGCCGATCACACAGAACTATCTGGGCAGTCAGCATCGATAAGCATGGTGCAATTACGGTCAGAAACATATTGAGGAAAAAGCCAAAATAAGAATCTAGAGACTAAAAACTTGCAAAAGATATGCATTTGAAGGACAGGAGAGGAATGGGATTTGAAAGGAATTCTGCAATGAGGCTACTCTACATGGCCATGATTTAGGTTAACTCTGGAAGGGATGCACCAGTCAGGGACCTTAAAACCACAAAGAGTTTGGAGGACGATGTTAGACTAAAAGTCATAAAGTAAGGCAGGGATTCATCATGAAAGACTTGCAAAAATGTGACAATTAGATTGGAGAAGTTAGAAGTTTAGGAGGCAAAAGTCATTAAGGCCGGACTGATAGCTTTCACAATAAGAGCTCTTTCCAGAATACAGGCAGCAGACTTTTGGAAGTGCTTACATTTATGGAGTATAAGGAGAACGTCCTGACCAAAATAGGATGGAATTATCAAGTCTGTTGGTGAGCGTTATGGATGATGAGGCATGATACATGTACCTTTACAGAAACAGATTTGTGGTCAGTAAATGCTGGGTTCACTCGAGGCTGGAATGTGCTGCTGAGATATAAAGGATTTGTACCAGCTGAGGATAGCAAATGGGAGGTTGGTGTGGCAAAGGGATAGCTGGGGAGTCAGAAATAGTATGAGTTGATTTTTCTTTGTTGAATACTTCCATTGCACTCATTTGTTTCTGAAAAGTGGTCCCATTCGTTCTCCAATTTAGACAGATGCAACATGACCGAAGTTACAGACCAATGAATCAAACTTGCATCAGTATTAAGCTTTTACTGTTTGAACTCAAGAGATTACAAAGGAAATTGACATAACTAGATGTTAACAGACAATCTAGCATACGTATACTGACTTACTCTGGGCTTTCGGCGTCCCTGATGGTGGCAACACAATATTCAGCAAAACTAGAGGAAAAACCTTCTGTGACAGAACTCATGTCATCATCCCACCACGAATTCAATAAAATGAAAAATATGGAATTAAGAGTCTAATGAAAACCATGAATTCATTCTCGATTGTGAGAAAAAAATCTGACTCACTAATGTTCTTCAGGGAAGGAAACTGACATCCTGACCTGGTCTGCTCTGATGTGACTCCAGACCCACAGCAATGTGGTTCACTGATACTTAACTGCTCTGTGGACAATTATGGAAGGGCAATAAATACTAGCCACCCAGCAGTGCCCATATCCCACAAGTAAATTATAACAAAACACCCTTACTGAATCCTACAGCAAGCCCAAATCAGGTGCTATTCTCACTTTCACACAAAACAAAAGGCTCGAGAATCACCATTCCTCAGTGTTGTGCTATACT
>NW_025213129.1:13980-30837 GCF_004010195.1 Chiloscyllium plagiosum
CCTGCCTTAATTCCGTGCCAATTAATCTTATGGATGATACCTTTTCAAATAGTGTTTTTAAAAGAAGTGCATGTACACACCCATCATATCTGTGCATCTTAAATTTCCGACTTTTTCAAGCATTTCATCACTTTTGAAATTTACTGTGGCCATTTTATTTCGCAGTCACCTGTTCTATCTTTAAAAACGTGCATTTCCAACGAATCTTTCATGTGACAAACCAAGCCAAGTAGCTCCACAAAAATGGAATAAAACATATTACTGAGCCTCATAGAGATCCAAGGGCAGATGTGAAATATTTCATACAGTTTGAGTGTATTGAAGGAGGTAAGCGACATAGACAGAGGCAAAGTTCAGGGAAGGAATTAAAGAGGTTACTGTCTTAGTAACTGAAGGCTCTTCCATTAATGGAGCCATTAAAATTGAAATTCTCAAAGACTGTAATTAAAGGAATACAAATCTCTCGCCTGCAATGTATAACCATGTACATTAACTTAAGTGGTGCAATGATTGGTTCTATCCTTCACTAACCGGCTTTCTGGAATAGAACAGGTAGTATAATACAATCGTCAAGTCTGAAAGTAAGAAAGGCATTGACGGGGTTTCTGCAGTGGAAGAACGGAGCTGGGGCAGTGATCGATAATCAGAGATTTGGGAAATTATCAAAGCAGCTCTTTTGGCCTTTTGAGTCCACATCAAACCTCCGAAGAAAAGACAATCCAGAGCCCTCTCCCCCAGCTGTGTACGTGCATTCCCCATTGCTCATCCACCAAGCCCAGACATATGTCCCATGCCTTCACAGAATTCTTATACTTTCCCACATTTTATTTCCAATTCCACTTCAGAATTCCCATTCTCTACCACTCCCGTTTCCAATTACCTTTCAGAATTTCTATTTCATCCCACTCCCCTGTATCCCATTCCCACTCAGAACTCCCATTCCCCCTCACATCTATATTTTCCATTCAGCCTCAGATCTCCCATTCTGCCAACAGTTTTTCCAATTCTCTCCGTCTCCTGTTTCGCATTTTCTCTCAGAACATCCAGTCTCGGCCATTCCTATTTCAATTTCTGTCTCAGAAGTCTTATTCTTCCCCCTTCCCATGTTTCGTATTCCCTCGAAAGAATTATTGTTCCCAAACAATTCCTAATTTTCCTTGCTTGCCATCGCTCGCTGTGGCACAATATTTTAGTCTGTTCGACTGCTCACGGGAAAGGTAGTATTGTGAAACACTGTAGAACCGAAAAACTTCCTTACTTTTGCCCCGACTGACCATACTCAATGAAATATTCCCAGATCGTCAGTTGAGGATGTTTGCTGCTGGAAGTTACCTCAGAAACCCTGTTAACTCGTAATGTATTGAGCGAATCGCAAAACAGAAAGCATTTAACACGGAACACAAACAAAACTGGCAAACCAAATGCATTTTCAGACACAGCGAAGCACGAATGCTAAATGTGAGACAGTCCGGGGGCATGAGCCATAAAGTAATCTCACAACTAACAACAGGGCAATTCCAAACTACTCTTTCAAACATACTGCAGCCTTAGTGCACCACCACTTCCCAGACTATGCTGAAAAGAGAGAAAGAAAGAATATAATAAGAATGGGCCATAAAAAGTGAATTTCACCAATCGCAGTCTCGGTTAGATTACCTTTCCGTTCCAATGTCTCCAGGACAGAAATTAAGGAAATGAAAGAAATTTAAGAACATATGAAGTCTCAATTCATTGGAATTATTTTCCCATTCGCCAGAAAACCAAATAACGACGAGTAGATTCACTGCAGGACTTTGTTTCACAACAGCAATGAAGTAACTGTCTCCATTCGGTTCCAGTAAAACCTCAACTTGCCTGGGACATAAAGCAGCAGTAGAGCTGCTTAAGCCTGTGACTTACCGTGTGGGAGGCGAACACGTCATGACAACACGGGCACTGACCCATTTCAGAAAACCTGCACTCTGCCACACTGTAGTTAACTCTCCAAGAAGCAGATCTGCAGTTTTGCTTTGATTACAGCACATTAACACGCTGCAGCTGATGCGCAGAAATTGCAACAATGGGATTTGAACCTATGCTACCTACCAACATGAACTTGAATCCAGCTTCTTAGGCTGCTTGGCCAAGCTGCTACAGTGAAATGTGTGGTGTCTGATCCGCAGGACATCAGCAGGATTTTCAGACAGCGCCATCCTCGCTCTGACATGTAGTGCTGGCTAAGATTCTGTTGTGTAGATGTGCCCTGGCTTTGCCAATATCATGTGGTCTAACTCCCAACAGTCTATTGGTCGAACGGTGATTCCACTCAGAATCACAAATGTGTTACAAACCACCTTAGCTGTGCTGGTTCTCCACAGAGATGAATGTGTTTCTCTTTTGGTACCATTCTCTTGCCTTCTCCCTGTAACTCTGCACACTTTTACTTTCAACATAAACATCGAATTAGTTTTTAAATAACTCTTTGTCAATGTCAGGCAGTGATTTGCAGACCCTAACTCATGTACATTTTTCTTCTTTTATTAATGACTTCAAAAATCTGCTGAATCGTCCTCGACACTTTCAGGCGTAGGGAGCATTCTCCCTTCCTTCTTTCCTCTGTCCAAACCACTCAAGTCTTGGAAATGTTTAACAAGACCAGCTTTCGTCCTTCTGCTCTCCAAGGAGACCTGAACTAACTTTCTAAATGACCTTTGTTATTGGCATTCCTCATATACGACACCATTCCCATCTACCTCTTCAGCCCTGTTTCCAATCATTTCACGTCCCCACTTCCTAAAGTTTCACACCAAGAACTTTGCAAACATCCAGAGTTGGATTTATTCAGAGTGGGATTGTGTGGGTGAACATCCTAAAACAGTTGTGAGACCTGTCCTAACTTTCTAAATGACTTTTGTTATTGGCATTCCTCATATACCACATCGTTCCATCTACCTCTTCAGCGCTGTTTCCAATCATTTCACGTCCCCACTTCCTAACGTTTCACACCAAGAACTTTGCAAACATCCAGAGTTGGATTTATTCAGAGTGGGATTGTGTGGGTGAACATCCTAAAACAGTTGTTTCACTTTCAACACACGTCGTACTGTGCCATGCCCACTACGATGACACTTCTGACCCCAAAACTCAACGGTATTTCAAGGGGTACAACTTAATGATTTACATCTTTTTATCAAATAGTTGGTAGGACGAATGGGCAAAAGTGAAATCAAACAACAAGGTTCGATGGCGACTTGAAGTCAGGCATTCTCACATGCCATTATTTACACAAGCTACTAAGCGAAAATCATGCCCTGCGCACTCTTACATTTCCAACACCAAACCAGCAGGGAGTCGTCGCTCAGGTCCAACCACATCCCACTGTGCTCTCGAATTTCTACGCACCAACGTGTCTCAAGAATATCACCTTCTCATCCCGTCTTCTTGTTTGCGGGACAGTGCTGTTTATTCCTTCCGCTTGGACTAAGTTGCCTCCATCGGCAGAGTATTCAGCTATTTCCCTCCACCTGCACGAAGTGTGAGGAGAAGCAAGCGCTGATATGCTCTAAAACTCGCAATCATCGGCACAGCCAGTTCCATCAAGTGCTGAAAATCATCAAGTTTGATTGGGAACTTTCTCCAAATATCATGTATCTGAGACAGCGATAAAGATGTTGAGCTGATGGGAAAGATAGAAATGTACTGCGGATTCTCTAACCTCAGATAAATTTATGTGAGGACATCCTTGTGTAGTCTGTTGGGTGTTCAGAATCCATCTTCACACAGCAACCCTGCAGAAAGGCTTTTGTAACAGTGACATCGGATTCTTTGCTGCAGTCGGGCAGCAGTTAACAGCTGAGCCCCAACTGTCCCAGATGATGACAATCCGAGTGAAACCCTCACTCACTGAGAATCATCCCCATGGCACTCAGCTGCGGGGCCGCAGACAATCTAACGCAGAAGATTGGGTTACCAATGAGTCATTGTTTCTCCATCAGCCACACTGTCCCAGAGACAGGAAGAGTGGCAGCATCAACGTGTGGCGTCACTCACATGCCGACAGAAGCTGTTCAGCCCATCGAGTCCATGGCGATTCTCTGTTGCTTGTATATCTCTGTGGTTATTCATAGTTGGTGATATATATCCTAATAAAGCGGAGCTGTGTCTGTATCGTAATGCGGTCTCCAACAAATTGATCTAATTGTCACTCACGGCTTTTCATTTCATGGGAAGACACTGCTGTGAGAAACAGCGTGGGGAATAGCTGCAGGGCGTCATGCACATAGAGCACTCTACAACTGACATATCTCACCATCACCAGTTTATTCCCAGCTCTGGCAAATGATCTTCGAATCAGATCAGAGCAGACGGAGAGAGAACAGGGAAAGAGCTTCCAGATATTCACAAGTGTGTTTCCTCACCTGTGTAAATTTGGCGGGTGTATCAGTAGTGATATTCATTTCAGACACATTGAGTGAAAAGAAATGGAAAGTGACACAACATGCAATACGTAGAATAGAGCTCTGTTACAGAGGAACACTGGCGCGGCAGTACACACACTGACACCTGGAATTGTCAACGAGCAGAGGATGTTTTCAATCCATTAATTTCCAGGTTATGAGCCCAGGACGCTCCCGCTGGGTCGCTCTGTTAGCGCTGACTACAGCTGTTTCCCGCGATCTTCAGCTTTTAATCTGGCGTGTGGCCTGTGCCTCAAAGGATGATTTCAAGAAGGTTTTCACTATTATTGCGTGACACACTGTAGCGCAGATGTGTCCTGGCTGTGTCAATATAACCTGTGAGCAACTTCCCACATTCTGTTCGTTTAACTGTGATTTCACTCAGAATCACAAAATATGTCACAGTGCAAAGTGAGGCCATGCAGCCCACCTTCGCTTTGCTGGCACCAAGCAATAAGGAAATGTCTGTGTGGTTCGATTGATTGACTTTATTTGATTGATTGATTGTCATATGAACCTGAGTACAGTGAAAATTTTGTTTGCGATTGATAAAGGCAGATCATAGCAATCAAGGGCATGCAGATCACAGAATGAGAAAAAAAAACAAATTTTGAACAGATTAAGGCATTCAGGTTACTCAGCACAGGACGTGCACTCGGCAAAATCCACATTAACAGGATCAGCATCATTTGAAGTTAGGGAATCCATTTTTCAGTCCAGTTAGGACTTACAAGAAGTTGCTGGTGTATGTTTTGAAGCTTCGGTACCTTGATCTGAACTCGATCTCATCAAAATTATACCTTCTGAGTCAAAAATGCAACTGGATGCAAAACTCCAGGGCTCAGGCGTAACTTCTCGTGCTTACATCACCCACCCGAGGTGATATAACACCCAAGACCAACAAGCCAGACTGCAGCAGAAGCATGATCCATAAATCAGGTGACTTTCCTTGTTTTTAAAAAAGGGTTTTTCTGGTGTTTCGGAGTGAAGGCAGCACTGAGTTTTAATAACAGTCCCTTGCCATTCTGACTCCCAGTTCCCAGGAGGCTGTGCTAGCGACTTCGCCAGCGAGCGGGCTCCCAGCATTGGCAGCTGGATGAATTCATCTCCTATTGGCAATCAGTGTTGTGGGAGAGGAACGTAAACACACTCTTCAGGTTACTGTCAAACACGGGGTTGTGGAACTGGGGAGGGGGTTAGAGGGAGTAGGAGCTATGGAAATTCTGGTAAGCTGTGCAAAAGGGAGATCGCGCATGCATAGGACCTGATATTCTTTTGGGAACCTTGTGCAAATAACGCCATCTGAGACAGATCGAAATGTGCAGAACTGCAGGGAAAGAGAGAATCTCTCCCAGTTATCTGTGTCTGTGTCCTTCTCGAAGTCACAGCGAGGGCTCTGCTGTCTGAATTAGCATGGGATGTTATTGCAGCGAGTCCTGTCGCTCAGGCACATTGCACCTGATGAGTATAAGCTTTATCACGTTACCCCCAGCTCAGAGAGTAGACTTCACAGCTCCCATCATCCCAGAGTGACAGGGAACAGAAGAAAGCTATTCAGACCATCATCTTACCACCTGCTGGGGAGAAAACGGATGTGGGAGAGCAAACAGTCACGACCAGTGCATATTCCCAGCATTTACAATCTTGGTCTGTGTAACAACAAAAGCAGGAACCAGGAACTGCTTATCTTGCTTCTTAAAACAGGCGTGAAAATTTTGTAGAGCATAGCTACATCGACCGGATATTAGTGAAATGATGAATAGCAGATTAACGTTCACAGAGTATGGTCTGACCTCTGGGTTATGGGCTCATCATGCTCCAACTGGGACCCTCTGCTCACAGGATTTGAACACAACCAAAGAAGTGACTCAGTGACAAAATCTGTTCAAACGGATTCTGTGAGGAATTGAAAGCGATGGAATGAAAAGCCCCTTGAGAGCGCGATGTAACATTAACTGTGAAGGGATTGTTTTACAGACTGGAGGAGAGTGCGCAGTGCTGTTTCCATGGGTCAATATCAGGATAGATAGATTGAAACAAAGTCGAATGTTATTGTAGGGAGCCCTGTCGCTTAGACACACTGCACCTTTTGTACAACGGTACAAAAGCACGGACCTTTTGTGTAAAGGGGACAACTTGAAAATCGGTAATAAGGCAAAATGCACGAATGAGCGAAATAACAAAACCTGGTGTTACGTGACGGGGTAAACCCCCTCTGCTAATGTAAAACAGCAAAACAGGAAGGATTCACCCCGTGCTGTGTTCTGTTAAAACTCAAGAGGCAAAGAACTATCCCAAAAAACACTATTTAAAGTTAAAAATAACAACTTTATTGTTTTTTTTTAACATTTGACAGAGAAAATCAACTTACAACTACTTATAACTCCTTTCTCTGCACCGGTCTTTAACCTTCTGCTCTACAACACCTTCCGCACTCCGACCCCAGTAACATTTACAAAAAAAAATCAAATTTAAAAACCAACTAGTCGAATCTTCTCTTTGTATCTTCCTCTGTAGATTTTTTTTTTCTCCAGGGCGGCGTTGATATTTTTTCTATGCAATCTATTTCTCCAGATAGGCACCTCTTGGAGATTTTACTAACATCCTCCGTCTGTTGGTCTTTTAGCTGCTCTCTTTGCTGTTATTTGCCACTCTGGGTAACTGTTCAAAATGATGGATATTTGTCCCACAAAACGTCTGATCGTTTCAATGGTTTTAATGTTGTAAAAATACCAAAGTCAAACTTGATTCGGGCATAATTTAAACTGATTAGCCGAATTCGAATTTGTTTTTTGCATCCATGTAGCACAGCTCTTAGTTATTTCGACCAAGTGTTATGTTGTTACCTTGTTCTGGACTCCTTGTGATAGACAGAAATTTCAACACCATTAAAAGTACATTACAGCTAAAACTTCATAACACTGGCATTTGCCAAGACTGGTCTATTTCGCTAAACATCGGTCTCTGTCAATCTCATGCGCCTGAGACATGACCAATCTCTGGGCTATTTTCATCAAAACTGCCCTATTCACATAACCTCAGATTTAACACGCCTCCTTACGTATGCTTTACAATATTAATTGATTCTTCACTGTGTTACTTTAGCATACGTTAAGAAGAAATAAAAATGAGAACAACAGTCACCTATGTGACTGCGAGTTGACCCAATGTTGCTGCAGTCAACTGATTCAGCTGTAAGTGAAATATCCCACGCCTTTCCTGTATCGGTAATGTGGTAAGTTTTCATGAGTTGAATTAGAACCTACAATCATTTCTCAGGACGGAATTTACTGGGATATAAAGACATGATGAAATACATGGGGTTTGGGGGGTGGAATATGGTTAGGAAGGATATGGTCAGAGTTCCCTTGATACAAAATCGTTAGAGAAGACGGAAATGTGATTTACTGGGAGATAAAGCCACGAGAAAAGAAAAGAAGGGATTTAGTGGGATGGTGGACTAAATGAAGAATCACACGACATAAATCAGAAATGACTGAGTTGTGTCCTAATGGAGGGTTTTCAGCTGATGTGAGGTTGGTAAGGGTAACTAGGAGGGAAATTCCCTCTTTCAGGTGAGTGTATGCCTAAAGGTTATAGCTTCAAATCCAGCGAGGAACGACAAAGAAGTTTACAACAGGTACTTTTCATTCTGAGAGTTACTGATTTCGGAGATGATTTGTCAGAAAGGAAAAAAAAAAACTTTTTAGAAAAGTTTCCAGCGTATTTGAATGTCCACGTGCAGACACACAAGGAGCGAATTTAACAGGGATTCTGGGGTGCCTGGATGGGGAGGCAGAAGTGACACACTCACGAATTGTATAACACCGGCAACTGAACCTGTTTAGTGTAAGAAGAGCTGGTGGTGTTGAAAGGTGTAGCCGCTGGTTGTACGTGCACTACAACAAACTCTTAATGTACTGAGCTGTTTGTTTTAGCTTTGCATTGAATGGAGGATGGTTAGCTCAGTCCGCTGGCTAACTGGTTTATGGTATAGAGTGAGACTAACAACGTGGGATTCGTTGTCGCACTGTCTCAGGTTGCCAAAAGGATCATCATCTCCACCGCTCACGTGATCTGTAATACTTTGGCGACCCTAGTGAGTAGGAATGGACCTGTCGATGTCAAGATCAGATTAGATTACATTACAGTGTGGAAACAGGCCCTTCGGCCCAACAAGTCCACACCGACCCGCCGAAGCGAAACCCACCCATACCCCTACATTTACCCCTTACCTAACACTACGGGCAATTTAGCATGGCCAATTCACCTGACCCTGCACATCTTTGGACTGTGGGAGGAAAACCGGAGCACCCGGAGGAAACCCACGCAGACACGGGGAGAATGTGCAGGCACCTCTTGGAGATTTTACTAACATCCTCCGTCTGTTGGTCTTTTAGCTGCTCTCTTTGCTGTTATTTGCCACTCTGGGTAACTGTTCAAAATGATGGATATTTGTCCCACAAAACGTCTGATCGTTTCAATGGTTTTAATGTTGTAAAAATACCAAAGTCAAACTTGATTCGGGCATAATTTAAACTGATTAGCCGAATTCGAATTTGTTTTTTGCATCCATGTAGCACAGCTCTTAATTGCTTCGACCAAGTGTTATGTTGTTACCTTGTTCTGGACTCCTTGTGATAGACAGAAATTTCAACACCATTAAAAGTACATTACAGCCAGAACTTCATAACACTGGCATTTGCCAAGACTGGTCTATTTCGCTAAACATCGGTCTCTGTCAATCTCATGCGCCTGAGATATGACCAATCTCTGGGCTATTTTAATCAAAACTGCCCTATTCACATAACCTCAGATTTAACACGCCTACTTACGTATGCTTTACAATATTAATTGATTCCTCACTGTGTTACTTTAGCATACGTTAAGAAGAAATAAAAATGAGAACAACAGTCACCTATGTGACTGCGATTTGACCCAATGTTGCTGCAGTCAACTGATTCAGCTATAAGTGAAATATCCCACGCCTTTCCTGTATCGGTAATGTGGTAAGTTTTCATGAGTTGAATTAGACCCTACAATCATTTCTCAGGACAGAATTTACTGGGATATAAAGACATGATGAAATAATGGGGTTTGGGGGGTGGAATATGGTTAGGAAGGATATGGTCAGAGTTCCCTTGATACAAAATCGTTAGAGAAGACGGAAATGAGATTTACTGGGAGATAAAGCCACGAGAAAAGAAAAGAAGGGATTTAGTGGGATGGTGGACTAAATGAAGAATCACACGACATAAATCAGGAATGACTGAGTTGTGTCCTAATGAAGGGTTTTCAGCTGATGTGAGGTTGGTAAGGGTAAATAGGAGGGAAATTCCCTTGTTCAGGTGAGTGTATACCTAAAGATTATAGCTTCAAATCCAGCGAGGAACGACAAAGAAATTTACAACAGGTACTTTTCATTCTGAGAGTTACTGATTTCGGAGATGATTTGTCAGAAAGGAAAAAAAAACATTTTAGAAAAGATTCCAGCGTATTTGAATGTCCACGTGCAGACACACAAGGAGCGAATTTAACAGGGATTCTGGGGTGCCTGGATGGGGAGGCAGAAGTGACACACTCACGAATTGCATAACACCGGCAACTGAACATGTTTAGTGTAAGAAGAGCTGGTGGTGTTGAAAGGTGTAGCCGCTGGTTGTACGTGCACTACTACAAACTCTTAATGTACTGAGCTGTTTGTTTTAGCTTTGCATTGAAAGGAGGATGGTTAGCTCAGTCCGCTGGCTAACTGGTTTATGGTATAGAGTGAGACTAACAACGTGGGATTAGTTGTCGCACTGTCTCAGGTTGCCAAAAGGATCATTATCTCCACCGCTCACGTGATCTGTAATACTTTGGTGACCCTAGTGAGTAGGAATGGACCTGTCGATGTCAAGCATTATTATCATTGCCATCTGTTGTCTTAAACAATTGTTCACAATGACTAGGAACGGGACTGATTCCTTTTAATACTCACTCATCTCCGTCCGAAAAATCCAGCGACAAGACTCATCCTTCTTCCTGTTTGAACCCTCTGTTCTGCACAGAAGCAAAACTATTTGTCATGACTTTACCAGATTCACTAGCAACATTCAGTTTACCCAAAGATTTAAATCTAATTCCTTTCGAACGGTTTAATGAGCTGTGTGAGTTTGCAGCAAACAGGATGATATGAAACGTGTTTAATAGCCTTTTCAAGAATGTAATCCAGTGCAATGTCAGAGATTTGAAAAAGGTCATCAAGCTCAAATATCACCTCTGTTTCTCGCTCCACAGATGGATAATCATCCGGGGAAAATGTGCAGTTTTAAGGTTAGTAATTGATACCTTTCCCAAAGACAGAACAACCCCACAAATTAGAAGCTGGAGTTTTAGAAGAGATGCTACTTTATTCGACATTATTCTTCAACTATGCTTCAGTCTGATGCTCCAATAATTCCTGATTAACATCAGTAAATGCAGCTTTAGATAAGGATTGAAATTACAACTGTTGCATTTTTACACGCTGTTAAGTACCAAGCGCTGATCAGTTGCTCCACTGGAGCCGCCGGCAATAAGCCTATAACATGCCGTACTCGTACCTCTGGGACCTACGACCCGCCTGTTCTACTTTTGCTGTGGTTCTGAAATTAAAGCTAAGGCAGAGAAGGAGGAACTGATATGGACCTGTGACTAATAGAGCATCAGGTTCAGGAAATGGGACACAGAAAAAATATCGTGCAACATAGACTTGATTGAAAACTGGGTTTCTGTGGGTCGCTGCGTTGTTTACAGACAATAATATATTATCGCTGTCACAGGACTTCTCATTCGGTCGGTTTCAATTTGGCACAGAATTCGATTCAACGACTCGTCACTAACTTCCTTCTGCAAGTTCCTACAGACAACATGAAACATACTGCATTCATCATCAATTTCACCATGGCTACATCCAAGGACATGTTGCACAGTTTTCATGAATAATGAAGATATAAGAATATCATGTAAGAGTAAATTGAATTTCAGTTTAAATTGTAAAGTGATAAGAATCCAGAGTGAGATACTGAATGTCCCAAATTCATGTTTATTACCGTGGACAGAACTGTAGCCAGGCAAACGGGAATTTTTTCCCTGAATCCCCAATATCCACACAGCCGTTTGCTCCATGTGTCCAGTTGGAAACCTGTGTGATGGAGCATGCAGTCTGATAGAGCGCCTGGGAGAATCCTCCACTGTCTGATCTAAAGCTGCAACAGGAGCTGTGAGAGCAGTGGGTTAAAGGGGAGGTCCTTGGTATTCCGTGGTGTAGATTCACAGGATCCTCATCATGTTATTACTTAAAACCCTCTGTCAGAAACAGCACAGTTAGGAATAGGAGGGGGCCATTTCGCCCGCCAGCGCTACCCCGCCATTTGACGTCACCATGGCTGACCGAACACATCAATGTCTTTCCCAGCCCATCCACATCAACCTGTTGCCCAAAGGGAAAAAGACACTGAATAAACCGAAAAACGCTGTGCAACTGTGTTTAGAGACAGTATGCTTCTGCAGTAGGTTTTGTGAGTGTGAAGCCGATTGTGAGCTGATCATGTTTCAAATGATATGATTCTCTCAAAACTCACCACCCAGAAAGTGAGCAATCTTCTCTGGTCAGTAGCAGGGCGGAGAACTCCAGACGATGGGAACTGATGATGAATCAGCAGAACGATCATTCATTCAGCTGAAATCTGAACTAAACTCCGATTCTGGTGTAACGCAAACCAACACAGTTTGAATCATAATCTTAACAATGTAATAGAAGTTCAACACGTCTTTCATTGTGCCACAAAGCGGCGCTCGCCTCCATTTTACGGCACTCAACGTTAAGGTGTTCAAGTTTTTCATCAAACATCTGTTCATCCTCGCCCCACTTTCCAGGACCTGGTCCTTATCCATGCATGCTCTAGCTCCTCAAGTGTTTGGTTAAATGGTCCAGAAGTGTTTTGATGACTCTTAGCTTTACCACACGTTCAAATAGTGAGTTCCAGACAAACAACGCTCTCAGGATGTAAACATTCTTCCTAAATCTTCTCTGAACATTTTCTCTCGAGCGTTTTATCTATGTCCCTGGTTATTAATCCTTCCCATCAGAAGTTTATTCCTGTCACACGTATCTATCCCTTTCTGTGCACGATAATCAATTCGTCTCTCAGCTTTCTCTGCTCTCAGATAAAGAGCACGAGTCGAGCTCATCTATCTTTGCATTGGCGAGAGTGTAGTGCGTTAAGTCGAGCTCATCTATCTTTGCATTGGCGAGAGTGTAGTGCGTTAAATGCACGGCAGGTCAGGTAGCATCCGAGGAGCAGGAGAATCGATGTTTCGGGCATAAGCCCTTCATCAGGAATGAGACTTTTGAGTCGCGGTTGAGAGAGGGGAATGGGAGTGGTGGTCAGGTAGCTGGGAAAGTGATTGATGGATGAAGGTGAAAGAGAAGGTGGTAGTTCAGAGGGGGGATTTGTGGCCGGGTCCAGAGAGCAGTGCCTAGTTGGAGGCTTTGAACTGGGATAATGTGGGGAAAGGTGAAATGAGGAAGCTGTTGAAATACACATGTTTCCCGTGTGGTTGCAGGGTCCTAGGGTGGAATGTTAGACATTCTTCCTCCAGGCATCGGCTGGTAATGGAATGACAGTGGCTTGTGCCAGAATAATCGATTCTCTTCTCCACAGATGCTATCTAACGTGCTGTGCTTTTCCAGCACTACATTCTCGAATCTGAGCTCCAACACCTGCAGCCCTCACTTTCGCTTATCTTCGCAGGGGGAATGGTCGAGGTCAGGCACCACCTTAGTAAATCTCCTCTGACCACGTTCCCGTGCAAACACACGTTTCCTGAAGGCTGTGTGATCAGAACAGAACAAAATTATTCAAAGAAAAGCAGAAATATCTGAACAAAATCAGCAGGTCTAGTGCATCTGGGGAGAGATTTTCGAGCCAAACGATCCACCTTTGGAACGAATGGCATGTGGAGGTGGGGCAGGAACGTGACAGAAGGTGGACAGGGTCTAAAATTATTGAACTCGATGTTGGGTCCTGAAGATCGCACGGTGTCTCAGCAGGAAATGACGTGCTACTCTTTCAACTCGTGCTGTGCTATGCGGGAGCTCTGCAGCAGACTAAAGCGAAATGGAGGCATGGGAACACAGTGGGATGTTGCAGTGACAGGAACGTGGAAGCTCATGGTCTTTGTTTGCTTGCTGACAGAACGTAGGTGTACTCATGCTTGTCTCCCGCTCTGTTTTTCTCTCCCCAGTCTAGACGATATCACATTGTGAGCCGGAAATGCAATTTGCTAAATTGAGTGACGGGCAGATAAATCACTGGAACCTGACACAGTGAGGAGAGACATCTTAAATGAGAAACGTTACACCTTCGGGATATCGTGGAATGGTGCCATATGAGGAAGTGCTGGGGGTCAAAAAGGATTGGACGAGGGTGTACAGAGAGAAATTGCCCTGCATAGTGCCAGTATTCAGTGGTATATGCGAGTGGGGAAAGGGCAGTAAAATGAATATCTTCCTGAGCTACGGACTATAAGTAAACACCTCACTACGGAGAAAAAGTATCTAATGATTTTCATTCCAACACCAACACGAGGTACAGCTTGCAGAAGTCACGTATTTTCACTGTCTCTGTCACTCTGTCACTCTGTCTTCCCGGGAGCAGTAGTACTCCTCCACGCTGATTCAGACAGCACAGTTCTTACTGTGACATGTCCTTTCGAGAATGGAAGGACTGGTTTTAATAACCCGTACATCAAACGGAGTATCTGTTTTGCTCATTAACAATCGCTTAACTATCCTAGCTCCTTTTCAAATCACTTGACTCATAGACTTGCATGTCTTGGCATCATACATTCACATTTGAATACTTCGGAAAGTTATGTGGATTCCTGCCTCTCCGACCCTTACATACACTGTGTTCCCCATTTCAACCACCCACTGTTTGAAAATGTTTTTACACGTATTCACTCTAACCTTTCCGCCTCTGACCTGAAATGCATGGCCTCTCGTTATCAAAATCTCCATGAAATTGACGCATGTATTTCAATCTCTGCTATCCATATCCCTCAGTACATTTTACATCTTAATTATGACCCCTCAATCTCCTCTGCTCTAAGAAAAACAACTCCATCTTGTCCAATCTCTCTTCTTCAGCCCAGACAATATCCTGGCAAATGATCCCTGCTCTCACATCCCTGCTATAATGTGAATTCCATAACTACACACAATAGTCTTTCTCGTGCCGAATGAAAAAGTGGAATAAATGATGCGGACGTTGTCAAAACTGATGTTTTTTGATTAAAGTTTATTTTCCTCAATGCTGCCCTGTACTCTTTTCCTGAGCCTGATGTTTCAATAATCGCTGGTCCATGTCAGTAAAAGCTGCGACATGAGGATTGATCTCACAACCGCGGTATCAAAATGGATCAACTGGTGTGAAGGTCCCGATGGTGAGACTTGGGCATGGTCGCACAGCAACAGTGAGTGCAGCAACACAGACTGAACGAGATCAATGTAAAAGTGATTGTAAGGAAATTGGTAGGGGGAATTTAAAGGAGGTAAGTGATTGCGGGAGGGAGGGAATTCTCCGAGAATGGGTGAGTCTCAATCCTGATATATGACTCGCAGAGATGTGTGAGAGACATAGGGGTTTGATGGAAAAAAATCATAATCTCAGAGAATACTTTCATGTAAAATCAATTATTTCCTTTCAGTGTTTCTTCAGCATGAGTCACAAGGAGTAAAATGGAGTGACTCGGATTCGAACGAGCTTACTGCTGCCACAATGCAGAATATTTTAACATTCAAACTATCACTGTGTCATGCAGAGACACGCGTTTAAAAACAGCAATAATTACAGTGACAGAGGAGATGTTAGGAAGAGTAGCAGATGCACAACAGGAATATTAGGCGAGCGATAGCAGACTTGTGGGAATTCAGAATTAGCTGAATTTTTAAATTCAATATTCCCAGACTTTGTGGTGGTTCCATCGAGTATGCATGTTGAAGACTGTGTTTGATAGATTTCTAGAAAGAAAAAGTTTCAGGAAATAGTGCGGGATATTGGTGCAATGTATGTTTCAATAGCAATGAGTTTTAAAACAATTGCTTCACCAACTTCCCCACGCAAGAAAGTACCCATTGCTGCAGTCAGTCACATAACCTGAGATCCGAGAACCGGAATCAGACAAACTTTGTGGCGCAGCCGCAAATACCAAACCGGAAGTGGGGGTGTTAATGAGCCCGTGAAGCTATTCTGTGGCTCCAGTCACATGATTGGTAAAGGCGCGGTCATGGAGTCATAGTGTCATAGAGATATACAGCATGGAAATCTTTGGTCCATGCCGACAAGATATCCCAAACCAATCTAGTCCCACCTGCCAGCAATCGGCCCATATCCATTCAAACCCTTCCTATTCATATACCCATCCAAATGCCTTTGAATTGTTGCAATCGTACCAGCCTCCACCACTTCCTCTGGCAGCTTAGTGAGTGGTCGATGTATTGAAAGCATTCAAAGAGATTTTCCTGAACAAAGTGGGATTTTGTTACTTTGACAGTAAGAACAGTTTTTGCCCACATCGTCTCCACATCAGTCTCTTGCTCCAGTAAACACTCCAATCCAGCGTACATTGCTTCCATTCCAACACAGAAACGCGTCCTATTCTCTATCCATCTGGGATAATCTGAATTGAGAATGTTATTCTTTGAATGGAGAAATGCAGCAGGGAGTTGTTAGTTCAGCGGCGATCTATTTGGCGATTAATCTTTGGAGACTGGAACGTGGCAGCTGCTGCTAGTTAAATTCGATGACTATAATCTGGATAATAAACCCAATCTCAGGAAGATAGACAATAACTTTATATTGCTGAAAACTCATTCATTCACGTACCTTCGAAAGGGAAATCTGCCGACCGTAATGAATCCTGTCAACATGTGACTCCAGAACCACAAAAATGTGGTTTACCCATGAATGCCCTATGACTCAGTTCAAGGTGAATTAGAATGAACAAATGTTCGTCAGTCCAATGATAGCCACATTCCGTGGGAGAATAATGAAGAATAAAAATGCATGGCCAACAGGGAAAATGGGAATGGTGTCTGTGTGGACTCGAATACAACTGATTATCAAACTAAATAGACACAAGGATACTCGAAACGCCAAGAAGTCAGGGCCAAGGGGTGACTGCTGGAAGGGATTCAATTAACCGCTGAGGTGTAAACTCACTTGTTCAGGCACAGTGCGCACAGGACATTCACCACTCCCATATATGAGAAGTGATCCCTCAGGAGACCACTGGCAGAATCAGCAGCGAGTTTACAAATGACAGCTTGAGTTCGATTCTGCTGGTATTGTAGCTGTTAATCCCAACCAGCAATGAACCCTGTTTGGAGGCCTGT
>NW_025213130.1:0-5867 GCF_004010195.1 Chiloscyllium plagiosum
TGGAAATCTCAGTGAGATTCTGGGTATCTGTTTTCCATCATGACAAGTGCTGAAATTTGAATTGAATAAATTTCTGAAGTGAAGAATTTAACGATGCTTGTGGAAGTTTCGCTGATTTTCCAGGCAGACACGGACTGATTGAATGACATTCTGTCGTGAAGTTAACTGTCTTAACTACATATTGTGTCCTAATACTGATTCAAGGCCTCCATCAATATGATTGAGTCTTAACTGCCCTGTAGACAATAAAGGTTTGGCAATAAATGTTCACCTCACCAGTGACGCCTATACAGTTTCTTAAAATAATAGATGTCACCATATGTTAAAAATTGCTTGTCAGATGGCAGGCACAATAACATGCATGAAAGCGGTTTTTTGATTGAACTTAGTGCCTGAAAAAAAAGTTAAGCTTGTAAATAGTGATGAAAGCTTGATTACTTGAATGTTCAGCAGAATCAATTTCCCTTCATCACTTCAAAGCACGCTGGTGTATTACTTTTATTCGACGTATTCTCTCAAGTATCGGTAATCTTTTAAATATTTTTACTGTCAGTAAATGCAGTCTAACCAAAAATAGGAAAGGATTTCCACAGAGCTCGTACTTGACCATGAAGAAACAAGATAAACTTTTTCTCTTCCATGTATCGAAGTAAGAGTTTTTTCACGCATGAGTCTTTGTCTTGAGAAAGAAACAGAAATCAGATTTTGCTTTTTGTGTTGGCTGCTGCTGTTTTCCAATGTGTTTTGGCTGGAGAATTAATCTCTGAATGGGGATGATAAAATTGCACAAAGCTGAATGAACAACGTATCTTATGTTAAATTAAAATCGCTGAAGAATAACCATGTGATAAAGTCAACTAAGTGGAAATCTCTGACTTGCACAAAAACGAAGACGTTTTTGAAGACTGTGAAGTGTTCGACAGATTCAGTGGCCAACATTAACCCTCATGGATATTCATAATATTTAAATTTGATCAGTTTGTGACGCTTAAGACAGGATTTTATATCCGTGTGGATATGTTTCTATTTAGGCACCAACAGTGAACTCTTCGAGCTTGAGGGAAACTTTTGTACAGAACGGTGAAAGCCAACGTGGGGAAACATTTATTTTCTGTAATTTAGCTGATATAATCCATTCTGGTCTTGAGGTTAAGAGAAATTTTCACTTATTCGAGAATTGTGTCAATGTTATTTTGTGTTTGTTGAGCAGAGTGAAATTTCCCTGCGTTTCCTTGCGCCTGTGCACAGTGGTTTGAGAGTTTTTCTTTGGGATCAGACGACATTGAATCCCAAGGCTGGGCATAATGCCTCTGATCGAGCCTGCAGTGCCAAGTTTCTACTAGCAGCAGGAGATTGGAGAGAGCGCGGTCAAATTCCGCTGCTTGTTCTGTCTTATTCCATGTGAACTGAGGAAGAGACTGTGATTTGTGGGTTCATTCCGCGTCTGTTATTAACGGAGGGAGTACAGAAGGAGTCGTTAATTATCTTCTCCAAATGAATATCAAGCAGTTGGATTACACAGGATTGCAAAGAATTTTCTGACCGGGGAGCTTGAAACAGAGATAAGTGGAAGAGTGTGAGACGAGATGAATTGTGAGAGACCTATGGATGTGAAGAGCGAAGGTGGTAATCAAATGCACCTAAAATAAAGTGTATTGCTGATATTTATCAATCATACTGATTGAATTTACTTAATTCGTAAAATATTTCAATTCTGCTTCAAAGCAGAAGTTGTTCAAACACAAAGCGACAGTGAAACTGCAGAAACACAGTGCTGCATGAGCGATCACATAAAAATCTGCCTCGCATAATAAACTGTACCAAAGCTGCATTTCAAAATCTTGTTCTCTGGAAATTGAATCACACAGATAGACGTAAAATGTCGCAGACAATCTGAACCTCGAAACAATAACTATCACAGGACAACAGGAACCCAGTCCACCCTTCGTATATGAGACAGTTTTTCTTTCTTGCATTGCACCCACACTTCAGGATTGCGATTCTCATAATGTACAAAACTCACTTCAGTCATTTTAATCTCGGTTCCAACTTCAAAGTAACTTGTGGGAAACCGAAATGAAAGTACAGTGCACCTAGGATACTTTGTTTCAGAGAATGGTGAAATCTCTTCAAAAATTGCGAGTTAAGTCAGAGCGGAAAAAATGAACCTGACATTTTCATTATTCTGTCCATTTGAATGAATTCATTCCCTGTTAAAAACGCACTAACCTGTTAATTAAAGACTTTGAGTCTGACATCCGATTTAAATACGGCAGTCTTACCAAGTTGTCCAGAATTGCCTTATAGCTTGTGATAGACGTGCAACTATTTTTGAAAACATTGACCAGTCCACCCTTGTGGCTATAAGCTTTCCATTCAAAGTACTTATTGATAGAATGATAATTTTCTTGCATCACTACCATATGGACCAATCGCCTTTCTCGCCATCCAAGAGATAATTTATACTTTCTAACCTCAATATTTTGCTGCTTTATTTCTATTGTGCACGTATCTCCATTTTCCTTTTATTTTCAAGCAGATATGCTTTCAATGTTCAGAATTGAATTCTTCTCATAAATGTCTTAATTTCTCGAGTTAAGATTAGATTGCCTACAATGTGTAAACAGGTCTTTCGGCGCAACCAGTTCACACCAACCCATTTCCTTCTGAATAATTCACCTTAGACCATGAACAATTTAACATAACCAATATACCTGGCCTGCACATCTTTGGACTGTGGGCAGAAACTGGAGCAGCCGGAGGTAACCCATGTAGACAGAAGGAGTGTGTGCAATCTTCACACAGATAAGTCATCTGACGGTGCAGTGGAACCTGCGTGTCCCTGGCGCTCTGAGGCAGTAATGCTTCCTTGTGCAAGGCGTCGGGAAAAAGTTATTTTGTACAAGTCAGAACGGATAGGTTTAATTTGCTACACGAGTATGTTTAAGCAAGTGACATCTGATGAGACTTCATTTTTTTCCTGCTGGAAGAATTCCCAGTCTCCCCATGCTCGATGATACAGAAAGTGAAAATCCTCTTTTGTAAAAATTAATGATCAAAAACCTCCATAAATCAATATTTACAATGCGAATGAAAGCCGGGCTGTATTCTATAGCTGTGGAAGTAATGCAATGTTTAAACTAGTATAATACCATCCAGAATTATATTCAGGCAACCTCAGGTTTTCGAATTGCATGAGCCTCACCACACTGCACAAGTTGTCTGTTGAGATATATAAAATTAATTTCCACATGCAAGTGTAAACTTAGTATTTGGCCATGGAGTTTATTACAACTTATTTAAAATAGCCATGTTCCAAGATTATTTGTTTTATTTCTTTTATTGTGAAGTGATATAAGTGAAAACTGAAGTATTCTAAGTACTACACTTTTATAACAGGTATATCAGGATACAGAAACAAGCCACTTACACGTTTGAATCATTCTAATTATCTTGAAATCAGATAGAACTGACAGTATAGATACAGGCCCATTGCCCCATTTGGCCCACGCAATTTCTCTTAACGGGTTTCATCTTACTCTCTATGTTGCAACTCTATCCGCTCATTCCTCCATTCCTTTCTTCTTCATGATAACAATGCAGTTCGTTCCCTTTGCGGGATTGGTATTAAGTCCATTGGTTCCCTCGCTATAAATACCAGGACTTGCTGTAAGAACCAAGATTTAATAGAGTGTAGATGATACTAAACTTACGAACATCATAAATACGGAGTAGAATTACACCAGTCATCAAGACAACATAGAGGGTCAGGTGAAATAGGCAGACCACTGCTGATGCAATTTGTATGGAAAAATATGAAGTAACATATATTGAGAGGAACAACATAGAAAGAAAATATAAACGGGACAATGTTAAGAAAGCATACGAAACCAGAAAGGAGTTCACAAATCTGGGAAGGGAGAAAGATTAGTTGTTAAGGCATTTTGAAAAATGTTATGGCATATAAATAGTTGAACTGAGTACAAGAACTGGGACATCATATTAATCTTTACAAACCAATGATTTGAAATCAACTGGAGTATTGTGCACAATTAAAGGCGGCACACTTTAGAATGTGAATAACTTAGTGAGTGTACAGAGAAGATTTACTCGAATTTTACAGTGATACAACTATGCAAGAGAAGTTAGCAGCTGGAATTCTTATCAATGGACCAAACGAGTTGTGCATTCTGTTGCAAAACATGGTCCGTCCAAATTTCGTATTGGATTTATTTGTGACTATCTGACAGGGGCTGAGTTTCCAAACATGGAACTACCCTCTCTAGGCTTACTGTACAAAGGGCATCAACATTTTAAACAAAAGAAATGAAAGAATTACAGATGCTGGAAATCAGAAACAAAAGTTGTGTCTTTTCTCCATAGAAATCAGTCCTTGGCATGGGTTATTGAATTTCACATTTTCGTTTTAACCACCAGCATCTTAGATGCAAATATCATTATCCCACTTTATTGCCACAAATATACTTATACATAATTATCATGAAACAAAAATATTTGTGGTGTCTTACTGATAGTTCTGTTATTGCTGATGTTTCACACTGTTATTAAAACGGAAATGTAATTCTAATGTGTTATGATAACTATCACTGAAGGTGAATTATCATTCGTTAGTGAAATGCAATATAGTTGCATTGTCTTACTGGATTTGAATATATGGGATGGCGGAGGGGTTGCTGATAGAGGGGAGAGATCACATTACTAACTCTGTCTTGACGTACATATTATACGGTATTGACAATAATATTGCGCCTCACTTATGACAAGGGAATCTTAATAAAAGGAAAGAGAAGTTTCACCTTCTCATTTGCTTGGCAAAGATTAATTCACACTAATTAAAACCTTATAGATATTAAAAGATTTCAAATAGCTTTGAAGAGTACGATTATTGAAGAGAAATCAATCAATGTCGAATGATGAGATGAAATATCAGCAACATGGAAAATGATTGAGAAAAATACTCAACATCACAGACACAGTCATTTTGTTTGAACTCCACTCTCGCTGTATTCATCACAGCGATCATGCAATGGTCAGATTTTTCTTTTGTTCCTCACCCTGGAAAGGTTTGCGTCACTTCTTGCCTTCAGTCAGGTTTACATCATCTGAGGTCACAGCCATGTTGCCAGCTCCTGCACATGAACGGATTAATTTTTATTTTTTACATTTGTATCTGTTTAAGGTGATTAATGATAATGGACGACAGAACTGAGGTCAAAGTAAATTTCAGACATCATTATCTGTCATTTCCTGTGATTACGATCGTTGATGAATATGCCAGGCGACTCAACACGTGCGAAAATAGGAAGGTTTTGTTATCAGCGACTATTTTCTTGAGAAATCAGCAAATGTTTGCTGTCAACTTGATTTTCGATCATCGCTGTATTTACAGGGATTGTATCATTCTAAAATATTTCAATGGGCGACATCACTTTTGTTAATTACTGAGATTTTTAAAATGTAGCAAAATATTTTAATTCTTTTGTTACAACTAATTTCTGATATTTGGTATAACATGCCAATTTATTTTATTATCTTATGTACTGATGTCATTGATACAGCTTACATTTAATAATACGTTAAACACAGCAAAAAAAAGGGAATATGAAAGATATGCATACTTGGGATGGCATATAAAGCTGAAAGTGCCTATTCGAATCCTGCAGAACGAATAACTCCACTCAACAGCATATCTGCAACATTTCTATTCCCGTAATCCAGACACAAAACTTACTTTCAATTTTTCAATGATGCCCTGACCTCCGTTGCTTTATGACAAACTTGGTGATCATTGTACTTCTGAGCCGAGAAGCATGTTGACTTCCTAGATACATCAGTCAGTATCTGTT
>NW_025213130.1:14695-19142 GCF_004010195.1 Chiloscyllium plagiosum
TTTATAAAATATACCCAAACATGTATACATATGTCATCAAATTATAAAGGGGGGTTTTTTTTGCGATTGAAAGGAATTGTGTACAAGAGCAATGACGCACCTGCATATAATCCATAACCAGGTTTTCCAGAGAATATTCCAGGAGAGCACATATGGACCAGTTTGGTGTTCAATTTACATTATTATATGTTTCAACATAGAGAGGGATAAAAATGTTCCCTGCCTGAGAAGCAGCAGCCAATTGATCTCTCTCTCTTACTTTGTTCCGCCCAATGGCAAAGTGTGAGACCATAAAATCCCGAGTTATCTGTACCACTTGTGAAGGATTCCTGGTGAGGATTCATTGGAATCTCTCCACTGCTTGAAACAAAGGGAATTGAGCCAAATCCAACTGTTCCAGAAAGAAATCCAACTACCAGTAGCTTGTCTGAGCAGAATAATTTCAAAGCAGAATAACGTTTGGGGCACTCTATCATTTTACCATTTGTTATGAGTTCAACTATCTGTGTCTTATATTTTTCTAGAATATGACTTACTCTGAGTCCTATATCACTGGGCACCTCTCTAAGCTAGTTGCATTTAAGATTGGTGTAAGCAGTGGAGGAGTGGGACTGGAAAAGGAAACAGTGACACTCCAACATTGAAAATTTCTCATTTGTGTTCCAAACAAAGGGCTGTTCAAGTGGGAATTCCCTCCCCAGAAGTTTGTGGTGCCGAGATGTTTATTCAAAGTTTTTTTTGGTGACATTTGACAGAAAAATGAATTTAGGAAAATTGCATACAGACAGAAAAGTGCTACTGAGACCAGAATCACATCACCCATGATGTCTATGCATGGTGGAGCGATGACAAAGTGTCTAATGACCCACTCCTGCCACTCAGTCCTATGTTCCTATGTTCCATTCAAAGCCTCACAGATCCTGCAAGGTGCAGATGGAGGCCACTTGTTTCAAATACGTGGTCCTCAGTAAAACAGGATCTCATTCAGTCCCTCCAGACTGTCACACACGGTTTGGTGTGGGTTGGAAAAGACATCTCTGGTCCCTATAGAGTATGCCCTCTCTACAACTTGTGCTTCATTTGTTGGTCATGGTGTAGACCAAGATTCACTGTGAATGCAGCCCCCATACCTCACCCAGAGATGACTCACAAAATACTTTGCTCTCTCTGATTGCAATGTTCAATAACAGATCGTTCAGGAAAATTACAACCATTAACTTTGTAATTACAGAATATGAGGACACAAGGAACAGGATCAGGTAATTCGGATGATCAAGCCATTGTATACCATCATGGCTGTTCTACTGTTGACATTAACTCCTTTTAATGCCCAATTCTTCACACCCCTTCGCTCTCTGACAGTTCAAAATCCATCCACCTCCTCTTTAAATACTTTCAGTGATGTAGCTCCCATAACTCTCTAGCCCAGATAATTCCTGACAGTCTTTACCCTCTGTGATAGGAAAATACTTCCTACAAATACACTGTCACCTATTCATATGAACAAGAGGTGAACGCAGGGGCACAGGAAAGAGTGAATGGCCTTGAAATCAAGGCAGTATTTGATGGAGGATGGCTTCGGGACCACCTACGTATTTGAGCTGAAAGGGAAACGGGTGTAATCTCCCACTTGTCTGGGTCATTCAGAGCACAAAGAAGCATGTTTGTGGTTGGTGGCCAATAATTCTTTCAGTTCCAGGACATCTCCTCAGGTTAGCCTCCTCAGCACAAACACCTTCAGCTGTTCCATCAATGTCTTTCCCCACCATAAGATCTGAAGTGGGCGTGATGACTGAAGATCACACAGTGTTCTGAATATTTGTCCCCCATCAGCTCCTGAGCCATTCTGTGTCCATGTGCAACAAGACTAGGACAACATTCCGGTTTGTGCTGTAAAAGTGTCGGTAACATTCATGTAACAGTGCTGCCAGACACTGCACATTTCCACAGTTAAAAGAGGAGCTCATTCAGCATCTCAAGCTGGTTACACACTGATATGTGGAAGCCATTGAGCCCGTCGAAACTACTAAACAAGAATAAACATTATCACCTGATGAACGACGCTCAGAAAGCTAGTGGCTTACAATTAAACCTGATGGACTATAACGTGGTGTTGTGTGATTTTTAACTTTGTACACCCCAGTCCAACACCGGCATCTCCAAATCATGACTAAACAAGAAGAGGGACAGCCCATTCAATCCTCCTGCCTGTTCCACAGGAAGAGAAGGGGTCTGGTCAGTAAAGTGGGATATTGTCAGCTGAATGTTTTATACACTTGTTAAAATCGGGTCAGTCAGGATCTCATTGAATGGTGAAGCAGGCTCGAAGGGCCAAGTGACCTATTCTCATTTATTGTTCATACTTCGAAACAATTTTGCTAGTTACTCGAGCGGAGGTGTTAAACACATATTTTAAACTGTTACATGGGCACATACTGATATTTCCGTCTATGATTTCCTGGGTTTGATCGCATGTAATTGACAGTGGCCCCAGGGGTTCTGCACTTGTTTCAGAGATCTGGAAAGAAATGTTTAGGATACCCTGAGATTTCATTAAGATGTTATATAAATGCACAACTTTTCTACTTGCCTTCCTGCAAGGGTTGAGCGGGTTTTTCTCGTCATCAAACCTATGCATCATTTGACTTCAATCTGTTTTTCTTTGTTGCATTATTGTATGGAGGTTATTCTCTTAAGACAATAGCCTGGGTTTTACTCAAAGCTTAAGAGGTTTTTACTCACATTGGCGAGTTTCTGTTTCCCATGAGGTAGATTAATTGCAGTCAGTAATGGAAAATATAGCAGATCAAATATAATGTTGTTAATTGTTATTAGGTCATTTAACAGGGATAAAGTTATGCTGTTCTATGCTCCGCAGGATTTAAAAGCCTTTTCGGTGGAACCACTGCTGATTTACCCAACTGGTGAACTCACTGACACTAAAACCTCTATAATCTGGGAAAATGATGAAATACAAATTGACTGGAACTTCAAGTTATCAAAAAACTAGGGAAAAGCGAGAGACTAGGCTGAAGCTCAGAACACAGAGACACTGCAAACCCAAGCCCCATTGACACAACTTCTCGAGATGAATTATGATGTGATTCTGCACTATTCAGTTATGATCTCTGATCAGAACCAATGCTACTCTGTCAAAACTATGTGCTTTGTGGAAAAATAAATGTCTGCTAGAAGGCAACTACAAAGCTCTCTTCCGATAATGTGACACAGAATCAAGTGGAATTTGGAGTATCTCCTTTTGGGGCTTCTTGCATCCTTTCAAGTGGCAGCTGAATTTGGTGATCAGGTATCAGTTACGATCCAATTGGATGAAATCTTGTTAGTGATTCCTCTATGTACATTTCCCAACCTCTGAGGTTTGCCCCATTTTTAATTAAATAGCCAATGGGTGTGAAATCTCTTTAGTGCGAGAGAGAATGTGTGTATCCGTGAGAGAGATAATGCGTGTGAGAGGGAGAGAGAGAATGCGTGAGTGAGAGAGCGAGAGAATGCGTGTGTGTGAGACAGAGATTACGTGTGAGCGTAGGCGAGAGAATACGTGTGTCAGAGAGAGAGAGAATGTGTGCGTGCAAGAGAGAGAGAATGTGTGTGTGTGTGAGAGAGAATATGTGTGTGCGCAAGAGACAGAATGCTTGTGTAAGAGAGAGAATGCATGTGTGCAAGAGAGTGAGAGAATGAGTGTGTGTGAGAGAGAGAATGCGTGTGCATGTGAGAGAGAATGCATGTGTGTGAGAGAGAGAATGCGTGCGTGACAAAATGAGAGAATGCATGTGTGAGAGAGAGCATGCATGTGTGTGTGATAGAGGGGATGCGTGTGTGTGATAGAGAGAATGGGTGTGTTAGAGAAAGAGAGAATGCGTGAGTGAGAGGGAAAGAGAATGCTTGTGTGTGTGACAGATAATGTGTGTGTGAGAGAGAGAATGCGTGATTGAGAGAGACAATGCACGTGTGCGAGAGAATATGCGTGTGTGTGAGAGAGAGAATGCGTGATTGAGAGAGACAATGCACGTGTGCGAGAGAATATGCGTGTGTGTGAGAGAGAGAATGCGTGATTGAGAGAGACAATGCACGTGTGCGAGAGAATATGCGTGTGTGTGAGAGAGAGAATGCGTGATTGAGAGAGACAATGCACGTGTGCGAGAGAATATGCGTGTGTGTGAGAGAGAGAATGCGTGATTGAGAGAGACAATGCACGTGTGCGAGAGAATATGCGTGTGTGTGAGAGAGAGAATGCGTGATTGAGAGAGACAATGCACGTGTGCGAGAGAATATGCGTGTGTGTGAGAGAGAGAATGCGTGATTGAGAGAGACAATGCACGTGTGCGAGAGAATATGCGTGTGTGTGAGAGAGAGAATGCGTGATTGAGAGAGACAATGCACGTGTGCGAGAGAATATGCGTGTGTGTGAGAGAGAGAATGCGTGTGC
>NW_025213130.1:21879-22719 GCF_004010195.1 Chiloscyllium plagiosum
CAGAGAGGGTCACAGAGTGTCAGAGAGAAACAAAGGGAGGGAGGGTCAGACGGAGGGTCAGAGGGTGTCAGAATGGGTCACAGAGTGTCGGAGACGGAGAGTCACAGAGGCAGTCTCAGAGAGAGATTCACGGGGATAGAGTCACAGAGGGAAGGTCACAGAGATTGTCGGAGGGAGGGTGAGCGGGAAGGCCAGTGAGGGTCGCAGCCAGAGTCACAGGTAGGGTCACAGACATGAGGGTGTCAGAATGGGTCACAGAGTGTCGGAGACGGAGAGTCACAGAGACAGTCTCAGAGAGAGATTCACGGGGATAGAGTCACAGAGGGAAGGTCACAGAGATTGTAGGAGGGAGGGTCAGCGGGAAGGCCAGTGAGGGTCGCAGCCAGAGTCACAGGTAGGGTCACAGACATAGAGTCAGAGCCAGGGTCACAGAGTGTCACAGAGGGGGAGGGAGGGTCAAAGGGCGTCACAGTGTTAGAGGTGGTCACAGAATGTCAGGGGGAGTCACAGAGGGAGAACCACACAGGGAAAGTCACAGAGAGGGTCAGAGGGATGCATAGAGGGTCAGAGAGAGGGTCACACGGTGTCAAAGGGGGTCACAGAGAGTCAGAAAGAGTCACAGAGGGAGGTTCACAGAGCGTAACAGAGAGGGTGAGAGGGAGGGTTAGAGGGGATCACAGATTGTCAAAGAGGGTCACAGTGTGAGAGTCACAGAGAGAGTGTCAGAGAGGGAGAGAGGGTCAGAGTGAGGGTCACAGAGAGTGTCACAGAGAGGGAGGGAGGGTCAGAGGGGGTCACAGAGTGTCACAGGGGGTCACAGAGAGAGAGTGTCACAGGGCG
>NW_025213130.1:23322-30844 GCF_004010195.1 Chiloscyllium plagiosum
TCAGACGGGGCCACAGAGTATCAGAGAGGGTCACAGACAGAGAGTCACAGAGGGTCAGAGAGAGAGGGGCTCAGAAAGAGTGTCCAAGAGACTGTCACGGAGAGAGGCTCACAGGGCAGGGGTCACAGAGAGTGTTTGCGGGAGTGTCCGAGAGGGGGTCACAGACAGGGTGTCAGAGAGGGTGTTAAGAGAGGGTCACAGTGTATCAGGGGGGTCACAGAGTGAGTCACAGAGAGGGAGGGAGGGTCATAGGGAGGGTCAGAGGGAGAGTCACACAGTGTCACAGGGAGGGAGGGTCAGCGGGAGGGTCACAGAGAGTGGGTCAGAGAATGGGTCACAGACGGAATCACAGAGAGTGTCACAGAGGGGTCACAGAGGATCAGAGACAGACAGACAGGGCGTCAGACAGGGCGTCAGATGGAGGGTCAGAGGGGGTCACAGTGTTTCAGAGAGGGTCGCAGTGTGTCAGAGGGGGTCACAATGTGAGTCAGAGTGATAGAGAGGGAGGAAGGGTCAGAGAGAGGGTCAGCGGGAGGGTCACAGAGGGGTTCACTCAGTGGGCCAGAGAGAGGAACACAGAGGGAGTCACAGAGGGGGGTACATAGAATGGGTCACAGAGGGTCAGAGATAGTCAGACAGTGTCGTTCACAGAGGGCATCAGAGACAGCGTCACAGCGAGTGTCACAGCAAGGCTCAGAGAGAGGCACAGAGTGTCAGAGGGGGTCAGAGTGAGTGTCAACATGAGTGTCACACAGAGGGAGAGTCAGAGAGGGAGAGAGGGTCAGATGGAGCGTCGCAGACTATCACAGAGAGGGAGGGAGCGTAGGAGGGATGGTCAGAGGGGGTCACAGAGTGTCAGAGAGAGACACAGAGATAGTCAGAGAGGGAGAGGTTGTCAGAAAGTGGGTGAGAGAGGGGGGTCAGGAGGAGTGTCAGAGGAGGACATGGAGTGGGTCACAGAGTGGATCATAGACAGATAGAGGGTCACAGAGAGGGTCACACAGGGAGTCACGAAGAAACTCAGAGAGACGGTGTCAACGAGGGTGTGAGAGACAGGGTCACAGCGAGTTGTCACAGTGAGTGTCACAGGGAGGCACAGAGAGTGTCAGAGATTGGGTCAGAGACGGGGTCAGAGATTGTCACAGTGAGTGTCAGGGAGGCAGTTTGAGGGACAAAGAGAGGGTCACAGAGTGTCAGAGGGTGGGTCAGAGAGAGTGTCAGAGATTGTCACAGAGGGGGGTCCCAGAGGGGGTCAGAGGGAGGTTCACAGACAGTGTCACAGAGAGGGTCAGAGGGAGGCACAAAGAGGGTCACAGAGTGTGTCACAGGGAGGTTCAGAGAGGATGGTCAGAGAGAGGGTCAGAGAGAGTCTGACTGCCACAGAGTGGGTCACTGAGTTGGTCATGGATAGACAGAGGGAGTCACACAGACAGGTTCACAGACGGAGGGTCAGAGAGAGGGTCACAGTGAGTGTCACTGGGAGGAGCAGAGGGAGGCACAGAATGTGTCAGGGGAGGGTCACAGAGTGTCGGGGGGTCACGGTGAGTGTCACAGAGGGAGAGTCAGAGTGGGAGAGAGGGTCTGAGGGAGGGTCAAAGGGGGTCACCGAGGGTCAGAGACAGTCACAGAGAAGGTCAGAGAGGGAGAGGGTGTCGGAGAGAGTGTCGAAGAGAGTGCCGAAGGAGGGTCAGAGGGAAGGTCAGAGTGGGTCACAGAGTGGGTCATAGACAGACAGTGGGTCCAGAGAGGATTACAAAGAGGGTCACAGAGGGAGTCACAGGGAGTCCCAGAGAGGCGCTCAGAGAGGGTCAGTGAGTGTCACAGTGAGGCACAGAATGATGCACAAGAATGTCAGAGAGTGGCAGGGTGAGGGTCACAGAGCGTGTCAGAGGGGGTCAGCGAGATTGTCACAGTGAGTGCCAGCGGGAGGGTCACAGAGTCACAGAGCGTGTCAGAGGGAGGCACAGAGAGTGCCAGAAGTGTCACAAAGAGTGCCAGAGAGGGGGTCAGAGGGAGGATCAGAGAAAGGGTTAGAGAGAGAGTCACACAGAGTCTGACTCTCACAGAGTGTCACAGAGTGTCAGAGGGAGGGTCAGATTGACGCACAGAGGGAGTCACAGAGGGAGGGTCACTGTAAGTGTCAGAGGGAGGGTCACATATACTGCCTTTAGGAGGGCCAGAGAGAGAGACAGAGTGTCACAGAGTGTCAGAGGGAGGTTCAGAGTGAGGCACACAGAGGGTGTCACAGTAGGGGTCATAGAGGAGGTCACGGGGAGTGTCTGAGGGAGGGTCACAGAGAAGCGGTCACAGAGAGCCGCCCCAGAATGTTGATGGTGGGGGATTCTCTGATGGTGGGTTTAGGGAAAGAGGTTGAAAAGTGGTGAGTGTAGGAGCTTCAAGCTGAGTGTCACAGAGAGGGAGGAAGGGTCAGAGGGAGGGTCAGAGGGGTCGCAGACTGTCAGAGAAAGTCACAAAGGGTCAGAGAGGGAGAGAGGTTCATAGTGTGGGTCAGAGAAGGGGTAGGAGAAGGGGTTAGAGAGGTGGTCAGAGACAATGTTTCACAGAGGGACGTTTCAGAGAGGGTTAGAGAGTGTCACAGAGTGTCAGAGACTGAAAGGGGGTCACAGAGAGGGATTCAGACAGGATCACAGAGTATCAGTGAGGGGGAAACAGGGTGGGTCGAGGGAAGGTCATAGAGTGTCACAGAGACGGAGGGAGGGTCAGAGTGCGTCAGAGTGTCGGAGGGAGTCAGAGACAGGGTGAGAGAGGGAACAGAGGGAGGGTCACAGAGAGTGTTAGGGTGCCCAAGAGAGAGTCTGAGGGGGGCTCACAGAGAGGGTCGCAGAGGATGTCAGAGGGAGGTTCACAGAGAGGGAGGTTCACATAGGGGGTCACAGAGGGCCAGAGTCAGACAGAGGGCGTCACATCGGGTATCAGCGAGGGTGTTAGAGAGGATGTCAGAGGGGGATCACAGAGTATCAGGGCGGTCGCAGAAAGAGTCATAGAGAGAGAGAGGATCACAGAGAGAGGGTCACAGAGATAGGGTCACAGAGGGGGTCACAAAGGGTCAGCGACAGACAAAGGTGTCCGAGAGGGTGGGTCAGAGGGGGTCACAGAGTGGGTCAGAGACAGACAGAGGGCCACAGTGACAGAGTGGGTCACAGAGAGTGACAGATTGGGTCACAGAGTGGGTCATAGACAGAGGGTCAGAGAGAGAGTCGCAGTGAGTGTCACAGGGAGGATCAGAGGGAGGCACAGAGGGAGGCACAGAGAGTGTCAGAGGGGGGTCAGAGATTGTCACAGTGAGTGTCAGAGGGAGGCAGAGTGAGGGTCACAGGTTCACAGAAGGGATCAGAGGGAGTGTCACAGAGAGGGCCAGAGGGAGGCACAGAGTCACTGAGTCTGAATGTCAGAGTTTCATAGACAGACAGAGGGACACAGAGAGGGTCACAGGGAGTCAAAAAGAGGCTCACAGAGGGAGTCACAGACAGAGGATCACAGACAGAGTCACAGAGAGGCGGTCAGAGAGAGGGTCACAGTGAGTGTCACAGTGAATGTCACAGGGAGTGGCAGAAGGAGACACAGATTGTCGGAGGGAGGGTCACAGAGTGTCAGAGGGGTCAAAGTGAGTGTCATAACGAGTGTCACAGAGAGGGGGTAACAGAGGGGGTCACAGAGGGAGAGTCAGAGAGGGTCAGAGGGAGGTTTGCAGAGTTTCACAGTGAGGGAGGGAGGGTCAGCAGGAGGGTCAGAGGGGTCACAGCGTCAAGGAGAGTCTCAGAGTGTCAGATGGAGGGTCACAGAGGCTGTCACAGTGAGTGCGTCACAGAGGGAGAGTCAGAGAGGGTCAGAGGGAGGTTTGCATCAGAGGGAAGGTTAGAGGGGAGTCAGAGGGAGGGTCACAGAGAGAGTGTCCGAGAGGGGGCCACAGAGAGGGTCACAGTGGGTGTCAGAGGGGGCCTGCGAGTGTCAGAGCGGGTCACAGAGTGTCAGAGAGACTCATAGAGACGGTCACAGAGAGGGAGGGAGGGTCAGAGGGAGGGTCAGAGGGGTTCATAGAGAATGGGTCACAGAGTGGATCTCAAAGGGTCAGAGACAGACAGAGGGCGTCACAGAGTGGGTCGCAGAGGGTATCAGAGAGGGTGTCAGAGGGAGGGTCAGAGGGAGTTACAGTGTCAGAAAGAGTCACACAAAGAGTCACAGAGATGGACGGAGGGTCAGAGGGAGGGTCAGAGAGAGCATCACAGCGGGAGTCACAGAGGGGATCACAAAGGGTCAGCGACAGACAAGGGGTTACAGAGGGTGTCAGAGGGAGGGACAAAGGTGGTCACAAAGTGGGTCTCAGAGAGGTTCACAGAGGGTCAGAGACAGGCAGAGGGTCACGGTGAGAATCAGAGAGAGTGTCACAGAGTGACAGAGTGGGTCATAGAGAGTGACAGTGGTTCACAGAGAGGGGCATAGACAGACAATGGGTCACAGAGGGAGTGAGAGGGAGGCTCACAGAGGGGGTCACTGAGAGTGGGTCACTGAGAGGGTCATAGGGAGGTACAGAGGGAGATATGGAGTGTGTCAGGGATTGTCAGACAGGGTCACATAGAGTGTCAGAGGGAGGGACAGTGTCAGAGTGGGTCACAAAGAGGGTCACAGAGGGTGTCATAGGAAGGGTCAGAGAGTAGGTCAGAGGGAGGGTCAGAGAGAGTGACAGAGTCAGTCTGAGTGTCACAGAGTGTCAGAGGGAGGCACAGAGGGTCATAGGGAGTCTCAGAGTGTCAGAGGGAGGGGTGCAGAGAGTGTCAGAGTGTGTCACAGAATGTGCAACAGAATCTGTCACAGAATGTGTCACAGATGGGGGTCAGAGGGAGGGTCACAGAGAGTGTCCGAGGAAGGGACATAGGGGATCACAAAGTGTGTCTCAGAGAGGTTCACAGAGGGTCATAGACAGACAGTGGGTCACAGATGGAGTCAGAGGGAGACTCACAGAGGAAGTCACTGAGAGAGGGTCACTGAGAGATGGTCATAGGGAGGCACAGAGGGAGATACAGAGAGTATCAGGGATTGTCAGAGAGGGTCACAGGGCGAGACAGAGGAAGGCACACAGTGTCAGAGAGGGTCACAAAGAGGGTCACAGAGGGTGTCATAGGGAGGGTCAAAGAGTAGGTCAGAGGGAGGGTCAGAGAGAGTCACAGAGAAAGTCTGACTGTACTGTCACTGAGTGTCATAGAGTGTAACAGAGTGTCAGAGAGAGGCACAGAGAGGGTCACAGGGAGTCTCAGAATGTCAGACAGAGGGGCGCAGAGAGTGTCACAGAATGTGTCACGGGGGGGTCACAGGGAGGGTCAGAGGGAGGGTCACTGAGTGTCAGAGGGAGGGACGCAGAGAGAGTCGGGGGTCACGGGGTGCACAGAGGGGAGCACAGAGGAGGTCACGGGGGTAACAGAGCGTGTCAGAGCGATGGTCAAAAGTGGTCACAGTGTCGGAGAGAGTCACAGAGAGGTAGGGAGGGTCAGAGATAGAGTCACAGCGTGTCATAGGGAGGGTGGCAGGGTGTTTTAAAAAATTCTCAAGGTCAAGGACCAGGCTCGCAGGAAAGTAGTCTGACACAGAACAAACAGCCAAGAGGCGAGTCTGCTAGAATATAAGTGTTTTATTCCCCGCAGCGTCGCCACAACCAGGTCTCGTACTTACAACGGGTCTGGTTTATACTCACTCTACGTGTTACCGGAACTGGGAGCCGACAGTTCTCGTAGAGCGGTTGCCAACAACCCACGCTCGGCGGTTAAACGCAACCCCGGACCAGACTCTACCGAACTGGAGACTTTTCCAGCTGATATACTCCCTTCCAGATATAAACATTCATGTGAACAGCAGAGCAAGGCTAAAAAACACATTCCATTCTGGTTACATACAGATAAGAAGATTCACACGGGGAGGTGTGTAATAAGATTCACACGGGACTAAGCGACACCTTCCATTTTCAGTTAGATTCACACATGTATTGGGACACAATTTTAACCCTTTCACCACATTCCACTGCTTGGCCCAATACATGTGTTACATTATGATTCACACATGTATTGGGACATAATTTTACACCACACAGGGTCAGAGTGAGGTTCAGAGTCGTTCAGAGTGTCTGAGAGGGTCACACAGAGAGTTTCAGGGGGAGGGTCACAGAGAGAGGGTTTCTGAGAGGTTCACAGAGGGGTTCGCAGTGTCCGTCAGAGAGAGGTTCACAGAGGGAGTCACAGAGAATGGGTCACAGAGTGGTTCACAGAGGGTCAGGGACAAATAAGGAGGTCACGGAGGGGGGTCACAGGTGGAGTCACAGAGAGGGTGTCATAAGAAGGGTCAGTGGGGGTCACAGAGGGTCAGAGACAGACAGAAGGTCACAGAGAGAGTGTCACAGAGAGTGACAGAGTGGGTCACAGGGGGTCAAAGAGAGAGTCAGATGGAGTGTCACAGAGAGAGGGTCACAGTGAGTGCCGGAGGGAGGCACAGAGTGTGAGAGAGGGTCAGAGAGAGGGTCAGAGAGAGGGTCAGAGAGAGTGTCAGAGGGAAGGTCACAGAGTGTCAGGGGGTTCAGAGAGAGTGCCACAGTGAGTGCCAGAGGGAGGCAGAGAGAGGGTCACAGAGAGGGTCACAGGGTGTTAGAGGGAGGTCGCACAGAGCGTCAGAGGGAGTGTCAGAGTGGGTCACAGAGTATCAGAGAGGGTCACAGAGAGTGTCAATGAGAGTGTCAATGGGAGGCACAGAGAGAGTCACAGAGGGTGTAATAGGAGGTTCAGAGGGAGGGTCAGAGAGTGGGTCAGACGGAGTTACAGAGTGTCAGAGGGAGGGTCATAGAGGTGTCAGGAGAGGGCCACGGGGGTGTCACTGAGGCTGCCACATAGGCTGAGACCGGGAGGGTCACAGGGAGGGTCGCAGAGAGGGTCACACAGGGTCACAGAGTGTCACAGAGATGGTCAGAGCGTCTGTGTCAGAGGAAAGGTCACAGTGGGTGTCACAGAGGCTGTGACTGGGAGGGTCACAGAGAGGGTCACACAGAGGGTTACAGAGTGTCGCAGGGAGGGTCAGAGGCATGCACAGAGAGGGTTACCAAGTGGGTCACAGGGAGTCTCAGAGTGTCACAGGAAGGGTCACAGTGAATGTCAGAGAGGGACACAGAGAGGGTCACAGATAGTGTCAGTGAGTGCCACGGTGAGGCAGAGAGATGTTCACAGAGAGGGTCACAGGGTGTCAGAGAGAGACACAGGGAGAATCACAAAGAGGGAGGGAGGGTCACAGAGACTGTCAATGAGAGTATCAGAGGGAGGCACAGAGAGGGTCTCAGAGAGTCTCAGTGTCAGAGGGAGGGTCGCAGAGAGTGTCAGAGGGGGTCAAAGAGGGAGTCACAGTGAGGGACACAGGGAGATTCACAGAGAGAGTCACAGAGAATGGTTCACAGAGAGTCTCGGAGTGTCAGAAGGAGGATCAAAGACGGTATCACAGAGGGTGTCACAAAGGCTGTGACCTGGAGGGTCAC
>NW_025213131.1:0-2259 GCF_004010195.1 Chiloscyllium plagiosum
CTTCTCTTTTCAGAGAGAGTGTCTTCAGTTTAGGAGGATAGACTAAAACAATGGGCCGAATGTTAGAATCGGAGATGGAGGGAAATTCTTTGTTGAGCACACTGAATTGTTAACATTTAGTGTGGAATGCTCTTTAATTCGTGAAATTGCAATCAGATCATTCTGGCTTTTTATGTGTCAGTGTCTGGTTAATACGTCAGTACACCTTTACAATTGCAGTTTCTATTACACTTCCACACACATATTGCAATTCCGAATAGATATTGGAAACAATATAACTTTTCAATTTGTGATAACAATCAAAGGAAAGTTTTAACTCCAAACAAACGTTTGAGACGGGTCCTCTGCTATATTATTGCTTACATTTTCCTGATCTGCTCTTGTACCTGGTGAGCAGTCTGTGCTCAAATGCATCAAAGGCAAATAACATTCATGCCTCACAAATGACAGACAATGATCATCACCAGTAAGAGAAATTCTAACCATCGCCCCATGACATTTAATGATATTACCATCATGTAATTCCCCCACTGTCAACATCTTTGGGGTTGCTATTGACCAGAAACTCAACTGGACTCACCACATAAACACAGTGGCTAAAACAACAGGTCAGGGACGAGAGATACTGTGACGAGTAACTCACCTCCTGGCACCCCAAAATCTATCGACCATCTACACGTCAGGTGTGTGATGGGATACTCCCACTTGTTTGGATGTGTGCAGCTCCAGCAACACGCATGAAGCTTAACACCATCCAGAACAAAGCAACCCGCTTGATTGGCACCACATCACCCAGGGAAAAAGTCCCAGCATATCCAGCCTCTCCTTGTAACTCAACCAACCAGTCCTGGTTACATCCTCATAACTCTTTTCAGAATCATTTCTACTTTAATAATATCCTTCATCGAGCAGGGCATCCAGAGCTGTACACAGTGTTTTATAAGTGGCTTTCCCAACAAGACATCACAACTGCTATGCTCAGTGCTCTGACGAATGAAGGCATGCGTGTCAACCACTGCCTTCTCTACCCTGTCTACCTGTGACACCACTTTCAACGAAGGGTATATCTGAACCGTTCACTCACTATCCTCCCAGGAAAACATTCCAGACCTTTACCACCCATGTGCCGAAAACATTCTCTCTCAGAAAACCTTCCGTGTGTGAATAGGGAGTGCCAGTTGTAGTTTTATTCTAGTTCAATTTCCCTTCCTCACTGAGAATTGAAGTTTCACCTCAACTATTTCTTTTAAATTCATGTAACAAAGATGCTATTGTTATCATCTGTCTTTAGATTAATCATTATTTGTGCAAAAGAAGCATTTTGTTACCATGAACATTACCACAGTCTCAAAAACGATTTGTGATTAGACAAGACTTTTATTAACGCAGTTGCAGTCATTTCACAGCCTACAACAATAGAAATGAGCAATGATTGGTCAGAACCGCTTAAAGAAACAGAATTAGGCTTTAAATTGAGATACTCAAACAAGGATTTTCCAGTGCGAGCAGCAGCGAAGGTAAGACCGTTTGGTTTTAAAAGTACTTACCGGTAGCGGGCAGCGGTGTTTTTTTTTCTCTTTCACTCTCTCTTCACAGAAAGAGCGGGAGCACCAGGGGGAAGTGACGACGACCAGAAGGGCATCCGGGAAGGAAAGCGGTGAGTATTTATACTCACCCTTCGAAGCCGTCGGTCATTTCCAGTGCGAGCAGCAGCGAAGGTAAGACCGTTTGGTTTTAAAAGTACTTACCGGTAGCGGGCAGAGGTGTTTTTTTTTTCTCTTTCACTCTCTCTTCACAGAAAGAGCGGGAGCACCAGGGGGAAGTGACGACGACCAGAGGGGCAGCCGAGACCCGGAACCAGTTAGTGTAAGCTTACCTGGGTAGGTTTTTTCCCCCTTTAAAAGCGCGAAGGACCCTCCGGGTCCTGGAGGGGGAGGGGGAGCAGCCCGAAGTCGTGGCCCATATTGGCACCAGCGACATAGGTAGGAGGAGTGCCGAGGATGTTAGACAGGCTTTCAGGGAGCTAGGTTGGAAGCTCAGAGTTAGAACGAACAGAGTGTTGTCTCTGGTTTGTTACCCGTGCCACGTGATAGAGAGTCGAGGAATAGGGAAAGAGAACACTTAAATGCGTGGCAACAGGGATGGTGCAGGAGGGAGGGATTCCGGTATCTGGATAACTGGGGTTCTTTCTGGGGACGGTGGGACCCCTATAAACAGGATGGTCTACACCTGAACCTGAGAGGCACCAGTATCCTTGGG
>NW_025213131.1:15102-16816 GCF_004010195.1 Chiloscyllium plagiosum
CTGGGAACCCGCTGCTGTTGCACCCCATCATGCAGCAGCTTTAGCTTTGGGTACTGAACAGACAAATGGGCCCATGGCTGGCCTACCATTACCTGATTGTCCCGGGGTAGGACAGTAAGTTACACAAATTGGCTCTCCCCGCACTTGCGATGCTTCCTGCCTTCCCCCAGCTAATGATATCCCGTGAAAAGCTGGGAGGATAGCCTCAGGCTGCATGAGCAGGAGAGCGGGCAGGGAGGGAAGAATGTTTCCCATGCTTCCCGTTACTACAAGGAAGAGGCAACACCGCAGGATGGGGAGGAGTTTCCAGCCACATGCCGACAGTGCGAACCCTCCCCAGGGAGTTTGCACTTGGTGCCTCCTTGCTTTCTTGTAATGTGGCCTGACTGACCTGTAATCCTGTTGGTCGCAGTAGATTCACTTATCTCCATCATTCGACCAGCCACCTAGAATGATCCTGTACCCCATGTCGGCCTCGGTACAGCCGGTTATAATAACTTGAATATTGCCGGATCATCGAGTAATGGAGTGGAGGAAGATATTATCCTCACTCCCAAACTGTTTTTCTGAGAGTCTTTGCTCTGGGGGAGGACCATTTCCCCGAGGAGCCTACGTCCCGGTTTTCAGAGATGAGCGGAGCCCCATGCGGGTGATGAGCTGAACTCGGTGCATTCTGGAAAGGGTTGCACTGAGGAAGTTACGAACGGGAAATCTGGAGGTGGTGGGGTTGCGGGTTTCAGGTCAGCGGGCTTACGCGGATCATGCCCCAGTCTTACTTTGGGGGAGCAGCTGGTGACCAGTGCGACTGCGGGATGAGGGTTCTGGTTCGGTGCTGGCCACTGGAGAAGCCGTGGAGTCCATCTCTAGCGAGGTTTTTGCTCCCAGGCGCTACCCACCGAGCCCTCCCTCATTCCGCTCGAGGA
Organism: Chiloscyllium plagiosum; assembly: GCF_004010195.1. Taxonomy (NCBI): domain Eukaryota; kingdom Metazoa; phylum Chordata; class Chondrichthyes; order Orectolobiformes; family Hemiscylliidae; genus Chiloscyllium; species Chiloscyllium plagiosum. The sequence continues at coordinate 16,026 of NW_025213131.1, forward strand.
ACTCCTTTTTGCAATTTTATTGGTCGACCCAGGCTGCTCACCCAGCACATGGACTGAACACTAGTAAGTGAAGGCATGTCAAGAACTTCCTCTTTGCTCTCCTGGTAAGGCCGAGGGATTTCTGCACCTCTCACTCGTCGTCTCAGTAACGCTGTACCAGATTAATTGTATTGGTGGTGGTTGTACAAAACTGCTGAAATTAAGACAAAGACAACCAGCCCCAACCTCACCGGCAACACGGAGTCACAGTGCAGATTCCAGAACTTCTCAGTCCTTCGACATGGAAGTAAGTAGTGTGCTTCCTGCAGAAAAGCACAGTACCCTGTAAGATGAAGCCACTCACTTCCTTGAGGGTCAAGGGGGTGTCTCCATGAATCACATAACCTGCAGATCGAGCTGGGTGGCATTCTTGTAGGTCCCGCAATTTCAGTCGGATGAATCGGAGCCTGTGCTAGGCAGTTTGATTCACCTAACGGTTCGGCAGCGCGCTGCTAACTTCAATTTGAGAACGTTTCCACTTCCTTGGATGAACTGAGGCAAACATGCTTCGACATACAAATGTCTATGCATTTCGCCTCCACTAACCAGAGCCAGTGCTTTGTCCTTGGGCGAGATTTTAACTGTATCCTTCGAGGACAGGGACCATGGCGGTGCCCAAGATGGTTGAGCATTGCGACAGTGTGAAGGATTTTGTCAAGTCGTTCCAACTGGTGGACATTCGGAGGAATCTCCATCCTGACTCCATCGGCTTCATCTTCGTAAGCACTGGTGGCGAAGCATCCAGAATCGAC
>NW_025213131.1:16853-19218 GCF_004010195.1 Chiloscyllium plagiosum
TCGTGCACGGACTATCACCTGGTGTGGGCAGAATTCCCTCTGTTCCGCGCTCATCTTGGTCTGCGTCCTGGTACATTAAAAATCTGCCGCTGGATTTCGAACGGTTCCAGAAATTGCTTTTCCAGTACCGGGCCGCCGGGAAAAGGTAAGAGAGAAAGGTTCCCAATTCTGAGGTTATGGTGGGACGTGGGCAAGGCTCACGTCCGCACTTTCTGTCAAGGAGCACTCGAGGGGGTCGAAGAAGAGGTTGAAATTCAGGATTCAGGAGTCGCAGAAGGAAGTGCTTGATCTGGAGTCATGTCCTGGTGAATCCGATGAGGCCACAGCCGTGCGAGGGATGTACGAAGAGAAGAAGGCCGCACTCCGAGATGTGCAGATCTTCCGTTCCCGAAGCACATACATGAGTTCGTGGATCCAGCACCTCCCAGACCAGGACTGTGTCTGCCCCTTCTTCTACTAGCTGGAAACAAAGTGCCGCATCCATCAGCAGCTCCTTGTGCCACATGATGGATCTCCCATCTCGGATCTGAAGGGTATCAGGCCCAGATGCGCTCCTATTACATGTCTCTCTTAACTCAATATCCGTCCAGGGAGATATTCACTGGGTCTGTGGGACAACTTGCCACAGCTCAACCCACAGGTAGTGGTACGGGTCGATGCTACTGCCACCTTATTGGAATTGACCGGCGCCTTCGACTGCTCCTGATCCCCAAGTCCCAGCGGCTGGATGGGCTGACTTTGAGTTATTTATTGCGTTTTGGGACATCCTGAGGAGTGACTACACATTAGTCATGATGAAATGTCGTACAGCCGTAGACCTGTCCTTTTCTTGACGTGGGCGGTCATTGTCCTGCTGCTGAAGAAAAGGGACCTTTGTTCTTTGAAGAACTGGTGTGCGGTCTTCTTCCTCAGCATGGATTACAAAATTTTCATCAGGGTGTTAACTTCTTCCCTGACTTCTGTGCTGGCCGTCATGAATCAATCAGATCAGTCCTACATGGTACCGGGCTGGAGAATCCACGACAACATGCATCTGGTCCTTGACCGGATACATTTCTGTCGACAGGCTGGTCCGTTGAGTCCCTTCCTGCCTCTCGATCAGGGTCTTTCATTCAGTGTTTGCGTTTGCTTTTCTTGTTCTCAGTTTCCTTCTTTTTGTTTCCTTTAATTTTAGTTGTGCTCAGCTGCTCAACCAGCTAACGCCACCATTACAGCTGCTGCAGCCTTGTCCTGCTACTACAGCTGCAGTGTAGGCCTCATATACACCTCAATACTGCTGCTACTGCCTGGGCCCTTTCTTTTCCACGACTGCCTGGGGCTTAACTCTACTGCTACAGCCCAGGATCTACGTCTACCACTGGTGCCTGTGTCCCCACCTGGCCATGAGGCTATTGTTGATGCCTGTTGCCTGCCTCTGAAAAGTTTGCTCTACCTGCCCTCGCCATGTCCCTGTTTTCCCATAGCCTGTAGTATTCCTGGAGAGGATGGGGAAGGAGCATCAGGCCCAGTGACCACCAATGTGCATGGGAAGGGGAGAGCCCAGAAGATACTCAATGCCTCCCTGGGACAAAGGCACCACTCTCAGGAAGCCATGGGCTTCCCTGTGGTGCACCAGTGGGCTCTGTCCCTCCCAAGGAAATGAGCCCACGCCCCATCCTGCGTATCGTGCACCATAATCTAACCGACTCGTCCTCCAGTTTTAGGGGAAGAATCAGACTGTGCAGGCAATAAGGTTTTTAGTAACGCTGGATCATTGGGCGGTGGAGGAGAGGACAGTGTTACCTTTATTCCTCCCCCCCCCCAGACTGTTTAAACGGACGACGTGGCCTGGAGGTGGACGTTTTTCCTTCAGAGTCAGGCGTCCCCATGTCGGGAGAGGAGTAGGGCTACAAGCCTCTGCTACACTATGACCCGACCTCGGGGCATTCCAGAAATTGGTGCGCTGAGACCATTAGTGCCTATAACCCTGAGGTCGAGGTCCCTGGGGTTTTGAGATAAATTGGTGGTGCCAGACCATCACCCACTCTCACATTGGTGGCGGGGCTGGAAGCCAAGGGTGACTGCCCTGAGGAGGGTTTGGGCTCTGTTCTGGACACGGAGATCATGCAACGTCTGTTTCCAGCGAGGTTTATGACTCCCGATTGCGTTCCTACCCACCTCCACCTCGACCGGGAACTTTGGGACTTTGTTGAGGAAATTCATAGTCGTCGGAATAGATCCCATTTGACATCGCCCACTTGAGCTCCTTTGAGCTGTTATATTTGTCAACTAAGGCTTCTCAATCTTCTTAGAGCTGCTATACTGGTCAACTCAGGCTTCTCAGCAAGCACCTGGGCTGGACATAAAACAATGAAAGCGAATCAGA
>NW_025213131.1:19926-21571 GCF_004010195.1 Chiloscyllium plagiosum
CGTTTCGTCAGTTCTCGGCCATCTGGAGTAGGAAAAAGGGATACCTTCCCTCGCTGAGGCAATGGTTGGACATGGGCAAGGCTTACGTATGCGTTTTCTTCCAGAATAACGCGAGGGGGTCCACAAAGAGGCAGAAATGCAGTATTGAGGTGTTCAAGAATGATGTGATCGATTTGGAGTAACAATTCAGATAGCCTGATGTGGAATCTGCCCTGTGGGGGTTGTATGAAGATTGGAATACCGCGCTCTTCGACTTGCAGCTCTTCAGACCCCGGGGCACATACGTGAGTTTAAGGGTCCAGCTCCTCCAGAACATGGACTGTGGCTTCCAATTAATCTACTCGTTGGGAGAAAGAGGTAAAACACCCGTCAGCAGCTTCTTGGGCTACTGCCGACGACGGGTCCCTTGCCTCGGATCAAGAGGGTGTCAGGGTCCAAATTCGCGCCTTTTACTCAGCTATGTTCTCTTTGGATCCGTCCAGCGTGGATGCTTAACCCGCCGAGTGCTGGTTTTTTGACCAGCTGGTGGTCATCATACTGAAGCAGCAGCTGGTCCTTTTTTCCCTCTTCCTGGCATTGTTACTGACTTACAGAGAAATTTGTTTCACTTCTTCTGATACCAGAAAATAAAAGTCGAACTTCGTCACAGCACAGGTTCTCAGTCTCCCTGTTGAGGAAGGTGGTCATTCACTGGTGTGCTTCCGTGACTTTCGTGAAACATTTACATTGAACCTCCTCGAAGGCTGAACGCCCTGAAGACGTATTTTTCCCCTAGGTGCGTAAACTCAACTACAACACACAACTCCTGTTTATCGACCGTCACTGTCGGGAGTTCGCCCTCAGGACCCTGCCTATCTTTTACCAGTACCTGATCACTGTCTGGAACATGGTTGAATCACATCATGTCTCATCGCTGGCAGAGTTTGTGGTTGTTGTCAAGGAGCCATTGCTCAGGAATCTGCTCCTTTGTACTCGTGGGGTCGAGTGGCTGTCAGAGGGGAATACGGTCGTGGTGAGTGTGACCAGGGTCGGGAATGTGCTGTGTGGTGGATGGTTGGGATTAACGCTGCTAGAGGATATAGTGAACTGGGTAGCGGTAGACGTCCGGTTTGTGGTCACTGCCATTCGACGACTTAAAACAGCACTGCTTAGACTAGACGAAGTGCACGAGTTGGAGGATGCTCAGGTGTGCGGTGGAATCTGGTCTGCACATGCCCCTGCTCGGACAGAATTTCACATTGACCCCATGGCCCCATACTGCCCACAGGCGACTGTGTCTCACAACGTGAGCCACCTCTGGAGATTTACTTATGTACATTTTAAAGGTGCAAATTGAAGGGCCCAAAAAGACGAATGCACGCTATTCATCCAATCGCATTTATTAACCGCCTGGACGTCCTTTGCTTGCTCATTTCCCACCGGTTGGTGGAGATTACTAGCAAAGGGTTGTTTATGAAGGGTTCTCCCTCTTTCCCTCGGGAAGGAGGTTGTTACACGCACCAGTTCTGTGTAAACATAGATTGTGGTGGTTCATGGTCTCCCAAATCAACTATTTGTTCTGTGGTGCTGTGGAGTCTATGGGCCCTGCCTATGTTGGGTGCGAGCGTTTGCACTCGTTTTTTAGTTTTCTTAACGATCTTCCTTT
>NW_025213131.1:22202-23679 GCF_004010195.1 Chiloscyllium plagiosum
GAACTGGGTAGCGGTAGACGTCCGGTTTGTGGTCACTGCCATTCGACGACTTAAAACAGCACTGCTTAGACTAGACGAAGTGCACGAGTTGGAGGATGCTCAGGTGTGCGGTGGAATCCGGTCTGCATATGCCCCTGCTCGGACAGAATTTCACATTGACCCCATGGCCCCATACTGCCCACAGGCGACTGTGTCTCACAACGTGAGCCGCCTCTGGAGATTTACTTATGTCCATTTAAAAGGTGCAAATCGAAGGGCCCCAAAAGACTAATGCACGCTATTCATCCAATCGCATTTATTAACCGCCTGGACGTCCTTTGCTTGCTCATTTCCCACCGGTTGGTGGAGATTACTAGCAAAGGGTTGTTTATGAAGGGTTCTCCCTCTTTCCCTCGGGAAGGAGGTTGTTACACGCACCAGTTCTGTGTAAACGTAGATTGTGGTGGTTCATGGTCTCCCAAATCAACTATTTGTTCTGTGGTGCTGTGGAGTCTATGGGCCCTGCCTATGTTGGGTGCGAGCGTTTGCACTCGTTTTTTAGTTTTCTTAACGATCTTCCTTTATGTTTTTGGTTTCACTTCAGCCTCATGCTCCTGATCCGTGAGCACCCAATACGGACGAGGGTGGTGTGTGGGGTGGGCAGGTCAGTAGATCTGCTAGTGGGTCAGCTCCTGGACCTAACCAAAATGGCCATAAACAAGTCCAAGCAGCGGGCCATGGAGGTGGCCATTATGGTGGACTACCTGCCCCTCTTCTGTGGTTACGTTTGGACCAGGGTGCACTGGGAGAAAGTGCATGCGTTTTCCAACAATACTCTCTCAGTATTTGTGGACAGATTGTCACTGCGGGACACGGAGTGCTTTATTTTCTCCTTCAAATGTATTTTGATATGATCCCAACACTCCCATTCATTTTTCGTTCCTGTCGCCATTCTCCTTAAAGAAAACGGCACTGTTTTTCACTGGCCAAAGGAAAAGAAAGTAATATAACTTGCACAATGGTACTATTACTGAATCCTTGCATTTCCAGACGATCAGGGCATTTAGAATCGCCTCAGTTCGAGGGATTGACTCAGGGCTTGCTCGCACGACCAGGGTACTCTGCACAAGTGAAGCAATGGTGGTTTGTGGACGGGATATGGGTCTCTGCGCAGTAATTTCAGAGGGTTATTATGAGAGTTGAAGGGGCATATGAACGGCGAGGAATCAAGTACAGAGAGATGCACTATTTTGCGGTCAGGCCGGAGTGGTGACTTAGAGGTGGAAGCAATGACAGAGTGACTTCAACCAAACTTTTGAGCTCGGTCTCGTTCCACTCCCCTTCCTTGAGGTCAAGGACTTGCGACAGATCTGTCTTTCTCCAGCTCAGCTTCTTCCACACAAAGACAAACAACAATATAGTTCTCTCTGCTGCTTGTCATTTTCAAATGATCTCTTTTTATTTTCCAACGAGTTCGAGATACAGGAAGTGGAATGGT
>NW_025213131.1:24424-25751 GCF_004010195.1 Chiloscyllium plagiosum
ATGAAACACTCCCACCCCAAACACACAGAAGCACATCTATAAGGTTTGTAGAATATTCCAATACACTCGATCAGTGGAGAGCAGACACAGGTCACCTCTTTACAGTTCCTAATACGAAGGCAGAAAAGTTTGCCGTCCTGAAGGATTACCTTTCAGTTCCTTGAAGACAAACGGAGATGGGAAGTTTTTGTCTTTTAGTCCGAATCGTGGTCGATGCTGTGTGGCAAAGATATTTCAACGCAGGGAGAACATACTCACATCTTTAACTACATGTGGGGAACTTTGAAACAGTGTATCCTTCTTCCTGGATTGGGATCCCGTCCCTCAGAATCTTATCTTTCGTTCAATTAACTGACGTTCGGTCGTTTATAAATAATGTCACATGTAACATGTTCTACGGTATATCAGTTATAGAATTTACCTTGATTGCCGGTACAGAATATTGTAGATAATATAAATTTAACAATTTTCTGAAAGATTACATTTATCGAATGTTCCAGTTCATATTTATACAATTCCCAGGCTCAATAAAAATCAGTCAGCCAGTAGGTATACGTAAGCGGAAAGAATGGAATTTTTTTTTCAAACTATGTACAATTCAAATTCGTCATGAGGTCTTCCAGCAATTCAAACATGCTCCAACATTCAATAAGATTACGGCTGATCTGATTACAGCAAGAACTTTCAGTCAGAGAACTCCCTGCTTCCTGCCTCTGCGCAGCTGACACCCGGAGATTTTTTTTACACCAGTTTGCTTCACGTATGTATTCAGGAAGCATTTTGCCTGGGGGCTGGCACACCAAACACTATATTACATCAAATGTATATTTATTTATACATATAAGCACAGTTTACATACAGCAACCAAACAGACATTTCTGGTTCTTGGTAATACTTGACCCCATTGATATTCATGAATATCTCTGCATCTGCCTCAAAAATAGTCTGCCTCCTACGGCCTCTGGGGAAGAGAGTTCCAAAGGTCCAAAATAATGTTTAAATAGGACAAAGTGAACATGGTTTCATCAAGGGGAGGTCATGCCTGACAAATCTGCTAGAATTCTTTGAGGAAGTAACGAGCAGGTTAGACCAACCAGAGCCAATGGATATTATTTAAGTTGGTTTCAATAAAGCGTTTCACAATGGGCCGTCCAGGAGGCTGTTGAGAATCATTAGGGTCCATCGTGTTAGATGCAAGGTAAGACCATGGATAGAAAATTAACTGTATGGTAGAAAGCTGAGAATGAGGATGAAAGAGACTTTCTCACGATGGCAGCCAGTGACAAGTGCTGTTCCGCTCGGGTCAGTGCTGCGACCACAACTATAC
>NW_025213131.1:26648-29720 GCF_004010195.1 Chiloscyllium plagiosum
GCCACCTTTGGAGTATTGTGCGCAGTGTTTGGCCTTATATCTCAGGATGAATGCATTGTCCTTGCAGAGTGTTCGGATGAGTTTAATGAGAATGGTCTCAGGAATGACAGGCTTAACATATGAGGAACATTTGAGTACTCTGGATGGATACTGGATGGAGTTTGTAAATATGAGGGTGATCAAATTGGAACAAATACTAAATGGCCTGGACACCATAGATTTTGGGAAGGTGTTTTCATTGGTCGGAGAGACTACCCAAAGGGCGCAGTCTTAAAATACGCAGAAGACCTTTCAGAACGGAAAAAAAGGAGATAGGACTTCAACCAGAAAGCGGTGATTCTATGAAACTGATTGTCAAAGAAGGTTGTGGAGGCCACGGTAGTAAATATATTTAAGATGGAAAGAGATATGTTTTGATTTTAATGAGGATCAAGGGTTATGGGGGAAAGCGAAAGAATAGGGTTGAGAAACTCATCAGCCATGACTGAAGTTTCGAGCAGACACGATGAGTTGAAAGCCCTAATATCTATTCCTATGCCTCACTGTCTTATGGTCTTTCTCCAAAAAAGGAAAGTAATTGCCCTCATCTCTGTAATAAACGAAGATGATTTTAAGATTAAGACAATACATAAAAACATTCTCGCCAGCTGTACTTTCAATCAACTTTGAAACCAATTTTACTGAGAGCACATCCAGAGGTCTGCGTGTGAGGTTTTTCATTCTTGTCTTATTACCTGACAGACGTTGCACATCATTTATTCCTAGGATGAAGGGCTTATATCATGGAAATGTAGCAGTTTCCCCTTGGAATTACACGTGATCTTATTAAATCATACAAGAACTTGAGCAGAGTGGATCAGATGGATCCTCGATGGGTCTTTGTGCGGTCCAAAACTGTCATCATTCAGATTTGCACCTTTGTTTGAGGAAGCTTATTTCAGTGTAAATAAATCTGACTGAGTTATTCCTAAATTACAACCTGACCCAGTCTGAGGCCAATGTTTTTGATCATATCAACAATGTGTTTATATTTACAATTTGTTGTGACCTGTAGGGGATTGGGAGCAGAAACGGAAACAGTCACTCCCTTCACACTCAAACAGGGCACAGGTGAGGTGAAATGAACAAAGTGGGAATCCATTAAAGTGGAAATGCTCTTTTCCAAATATTTGTAATGACTGAATATTTAAATTATGTCGAGACTGATTTAGTTTGAATTTTCGAAAACAGGTCAATTAGTGATAATGGGGTAGGAGGAGAATAGTGCAGCTGGGATTACTATGCAATTATCTACAATTTTATTTGCTGGTGGAATTTGCTGGTCAAAGGGCCGAAAGGACCACACGTTCTTAGTTCAATGCTCTCATGATCCATTCAGTCCATCGCATCTGCGACACAGAACCCGATCGAGTCCACTTTGATGGTTAAGTGTAGATTGGTATAATGTTCTTTAAAAATCCATACTAGGGCAATAAGTGGTTGCGTTCAACCCTCCAGTGCTACTCGGCAAGCTTTGCAACTCTGCAGCATCTGCTCCAGATATTGGTCATGCTGCAGAGTTAGGTTCATGCTGCGTGCACACCCCATACCTCACCTGGAGATAACTCAACGTAACCATCTGTCTCCCTGAATGCAATATTGCACTAAATGGTTCAGAGAAAAATAGTTACTTTCCAATATCAGAGCACAATAATTAGGAACAGGAGTAGGCCACATTAACTTGCGCTTCCTCTCCGCTGCTTGACTGCATCCATTACTCCCGGTGTGGTATCCTCTGCTTTGGAGCAACCAAGCACAAATTCGGAGACGAATTCAGGGAACATCTATTGCCTGCCCGTTCCTATCAAAACCACATCGTGGCTGCCATCCAATTCATCTCCCCTTCCCACTGCAACAATAATATGTAGATCCTGGACTTGTTCCACCAGCAAAGTAAGGCCACATGAAAACTGAAGGAAGAACGCCTCGTCTTTCACCTCGGGATTACATCCTTTTTAACTCAACATATTATTCACGACTTTCCAAATTTCGGCACCCGCTACCCCAGGTCCAGACCTTCCTCTCCTGATTCCTTGGCCTGACCTAAAGTGTCTTTCCCGCCTCTCCGCTTCACCATTTCCAATGACCTCCTACCTGCATCCACTTATTAAATTTATTTGATCTTTCCACAGAACGGCTCCTTTTATTTATTTCTCAGCCCTTTCCCCTCCCCCAGTCTTGATGAATGGTTGTGCCAAATAGTCGACTCTCGTGCTCCTCTGACGCTGCTGACCTGTTGCGCTTTTAGAGTCTTTTATCAACCCTGACCTTTAACGGTTCCCCGTCATTCCATAATAACATGGCTATCTACTTCATGACTCAAGTCCATTTTCGTGCTTCGCACCCCTCCACTCACCTTGCATCCCTCCACCCATAAATCCATCCAACTCACCTATACAAGTTTCCAGTGGTCGACCCTCCACAGCTCAGTGAATTCCAGTCATGTACTACCTTCTGTGAGAAGATATTTCTTTACTTTTCTGCCTTCAATGAGACTACTTTGTTCTGTACCTATGTCCCCCAGTTTGAAGCTCTGCCTAGATGTAGAAACACTTCTTTTTTATCTGCAATGAATAAACGCCGAACTATTTACGTTCTTGATAGGTCACCACAGGAATCTGCTTAATGAATCAATCTTCTTTCTTGCTGCACTGAGGTGCTAGTTTGCTGTTTCAAACGCTTGCGCTGCATTAATTTTGGAAATCCCTCGCCATTTAAATCTACCTTTTGGTTCTTCCGGCCAAAGTTCATGACTTCACTGAACTTACGTGTATCCCCTTGCAGACTATTTACATCTTTATTGTGACAGGCCCCCTCATCAATATTTGTGTCATTCGCAAACTTCAGCACAACATTCGTTCAGCTACCCCTTTCAAGATATCAGCATAGATTACATAAGTAATTGATGCTGTCTGAGTGATGTTTGTCGTCTTCTAGTTGATATATCTTTTTTATACGGATGAATTTCCATTAATCTAGACTTATAGAATCCTTGCACTGTAGAAGAATGCCCAGCTATTCCACAACTAACTG
>NW_025213131.1:29766-30854 GCF_004010195.1 Chiloscyllium plagiosum
TAGTGCTAACTAATGAGCCAGCATGCCGCCCCAGATGACTCTCCACTGTGTGTTGTTCAATCATTTCTCCATGCCAAAATATTATCCACCATTTTATGAGCTCCTGTCTTTTGTAATATCTTCTATTTCGCACTACCTTAACGAAATCCTCTGAAAAAATAAACACAAATATAGTATCTACCTATTCCTCTTTATCATGTCTGCTTCTCAGGGAACGCATTATTTTGCATAATTTACATGACAAAATATGAGTTCCCTTTCACAAAACAATGTCGACTGTCAGTTGACCTGCAATGCTTTCCTTCTTAATTCATTGGAATATATCCGAAATATAGATGCTTGGCGAACTATCATTAAGATTCCTGAATTCTGTTTTTCTCTTCTTGACGGCAGACGTGATATCAGAGGCTTTCCAATTTTCCTGATACACTCCTGGTATCCAAGTAAGCCTGTTGGACAATAAATCAGTGTTGTATGATTTTTCACTTTGTAAACCCCAATACAAAACCGGCATCTTCAAATCACTCCTCAAATTGAGGGAGTTCTGGGATATTACAGCCAATGCCGACACTCAATTTACAAAAAAGAAGATGAAAAGTCTGTATTAGTTGCTGCGGCTGGTCTACCTTTATTCTTATGATTTTGTCAGGTAAACTTCTGGTCCCTTTTTTTATAGGCAGTTCAAAAAATACTCCTCCCATTACCATTTTGCTTATAAGTTGAATTACTTATATTACTTTCCCATATGGCGATCACTTTTGAAATATTTTCACAGAGGCTGGTATCCCTTCGTCAAGTCACTCTCTATTTGCACATGCATAGTACTTGCCTATGGTCTGGCTTTTTCAGAGACAGGTTTCAGAGTGAACAGATGCTCTGTCACTCCTGTTTATATCTGTCAATCTGGAGTCTCTGTTTGGACCAGGTTATCAACCCCAATCGTGAACTCATAATCTATGCCGTCCAGCCGGCTGACATTGTTGCAATCATTAGATCTCGCCCTCTCTAAGTCTCCGAAAGCAGACTTGTTCAATTTCTTGTAGGCTGTCCTGGGAAGGTCTGGCTCCTGCGTCACAGCCTCACGTACC
>NW_025213132.1:0-3643 GCF_004010195.1 Chiloscyllium plagiosum
TTCCCACGTTACTTCTTTTGCAAAATGCTTTTAAATCTGAGCCCCACTGGATCCTTCTCCAAACAGGAACAACTTTACTCTCACTCCTGATTTTAAAAACCGTTATCCCAGCTTTCTCCTCTCCAGGGAGAAGAATCCCAATTTCTTCAAACTACCCTCACCACAGAAGTACCTCATCACTGTTGCCAATCACTTCTGCACTCTCTCCCTCCAATGCATTCCCATCTTTCCTGTCATGTGATTCCAATGGTGCAGTTATCCCGCTGAGGTATCACTGGCACTTTTAGATGCAGAGCTGTAAACTGAGTCAGAACCATCGATGGTTGCCTCATTTTAAAAGCAGCGTCCCTCAGTCCTGCCCCTTCAGTTGCCCAGTGATGGAAACGGGGACGTGTGCCCCAGAATCAGAGGGGCACAGATCTGTCTGCGCGTAGCAGTGCTGGAGGAGATTGCAATGATAGGGAGGGAGTGAGGGATTTGAAACCAAAGGTAAGACTTTGCAATTCCAGGCACTGCCTTGACACCGTGTGTGGGACTGGGTGTGAGTTAGGAGGAAGGGAGCAGAGTTTTGACTGAGCTGAAGGTTATGGAGGCTGGAAGATGTGGTTGGAATGGATTGAGTGCACAAGCTGAGGAGGTTCCAGGTGATCGATGGTCATTTTGGACCATTTGGAGTTCCCTCCTGCTGCTAACGGATCGTGTCTTCCATGCAGGTTACAAACGATGAGGTTGTGAAAATGCTGAGGTACGGGATACAACCAGCGGACGAGATCCATCCAGACTTTTCCAAATTCTCCTTCACTCCCCGCTCGATCCCTGAGGAAAACACGACCATGGTAGGTTTATCACTGCATCTCCCAAAACACATCACTCAACAGAAGAAGGTCACATTCTTTCCCCAGAGACTGGTGAGAGTGTAGACCCCGCTCTCCAAGGTGTACTTGAGAGGGAGACCCATTGAAAGGGAATCTAGCTCAGCACACACCGGGGCAAAGGAATAGAGGAGTTATCAAGCTGTGGGCCAGTCTGAAGCTTGAATGGTACATAAGACCAGCCTGGACAGGTCGGGCCGAATGGTCTGTTCCTCTGCTGTGTTCATGAGGAATGTTGGGAGCACCTGTATCTATTGGAGTTGAGAACAGTCAGAGGTGATCTTAGTGGGATGTGTACGATCCTTGAGAGGGCTTGACAGGGTAGCTGATGGGGGTGTGGGTACAGGGAGGGAGACCAAAAGACCGTAAGACCAAAACACATAGGAGCCAAAGTGGACTATTCGGCCCATCAAGTCCGTTCCGTCACTCAATGAGATCATGGCCAATATCACAATCCTCAACTCCACTTTGCTGCCTTTTCCTCATAACCCTGGATTCCCGATCCTGATTAACAATCCCTCTCTCTCAGCCTTGAATAGACTCAATGGCCCAGCCTCGACGGTCCTCTGTAGTAAAGAATTCCACAGATTCACTCCCCACAGAGGGAGGAAATTCTTCCTCATCCCTGTCTGAAATTGGTGCCCCTTTATTCTGAGACTGCCCTCTGGTCTTAGACTTGCCCATGAGGGGAAACATCCTCCCAACCATGACCCTGTCAAGCCCCTTAATAATCTGGGACATTCCAATGAAATCACCTCTCACTCTTCAAAACACAGACTCAAAAATGGAATTGAAAACATCTTGGATATTATCTGATGGCAGATGGGCTGAAAGGCCTCCTCCTGCTCCTATTTCTTTCATTCTTGAGTTTTATTCCACGAAACTTGATATAAATCCAGCAACCAGTGTAACATTAGCCTTCATCTTGAAGGTGGAAACAAAGTTGAAAAATTGTGACTGATTCAAGCATCAAATTTGGGTCTGATTTGTCCATGTGACAGCGAACTCTTTGGCTGACTCATTGATGACCAACCCATCTCTTGTTTTGCCGCAGTTCCAGCTGAGGCACCTTAGGACGGTGGAAAGGTGTTATGTAAATATATGTTGTTAGTGGAATGAGATGATGTTTGGCACCGACTCACATGGAGCTGTGGAATTGAGAGCTTGATGAGAGGGAGGGTGAGGGTGAAAGGGAGATGGACGGGGAGTCTGAGACAGGAACTTGCAGAGCCTCGGACCCAGGCAGCTGAAGGCATGCCTCACTCAGGAGAGAAAAACTGCACCTTTTACCAACCCAGAACCTCCCAACTCATGGGCATCGATTCTCAGTTTTGGAAAGTCTCAATAAAATTCACTGTCATGAAATAACTTCAACTCACCCTCATGTTGCCAAACATCCAACATGATCCGAGATGATCCATTTACAGATTAGCTCATTATGTCTGAGGTGGGAGGAATCCCTGTCTGTATGTCATCCCACAACAGACATTTAAAAAATCTTAGACCCGAGTACTGATAAAGCCAATTTTATAGGTTAATAATCAGTTTATATTAACTGAAATGCAAATTTGCCAATTTCTTTAATGAACAATTAAATCATTCCTTTGGTGTACACTTAATAATGATGCTAAGCTTATACACACATACACATACTGTAACTCTCACACTCATACTGTCACTCTCTCACACACAAACATCCTGTAACTCTCACACACACACACTGTAACTCTCTCTCTCTCACACACACACACACACACTCTAACTCTCTCTCTCTCACTCACATACACATAACTGTATCTCTCTCTCACACACTCTCGATCACACACACTGTAACTCAGTCTCATACACACATTGTGTAACTCTCTCTCACACACATACTGTCACTCTCTCACTCACACACAGTAACTCTCACACACACATACTGTAACTCTCACACACACACTGTAACTCTCTCTCACACACACACATACTGTAACTCACACACACACTGTAACTCTCTCTCTCACACACACTGTAACTCTCTCTCATACACACATATTGTAACTCTCTCTCACACACACATACTGTAACTCTCACTCACACACAGTAACTCTCTCACACACACATACTGTAACTCTCTCACTCACACGCACACATACTAACTCTCACACACACACACTGTAACTCTCTCTCACACACATGCACTGTAACTCTCTCACACACACATACTGTAACTCTCTCTCACACACACCTTACCTCTCTCTCACACACATACTGCAACTCTCTCTCACACACACATCCTAACTCTCTCTCACACACACATACTGTAATTCTCACACACACATACTGTAACTCTCTCTCACACACACACAGTCACTCACACACACAGTCACTCTCTCACACACAGACACTGTAACTCTCCCTCTCACACACACAGACATACTGTAACTCTCTCTCACACACATCCTAACTCTCTCTCACACACATATACTCTAACTCCCTCACTCTCTCTCACCACATCCTAACTCTCTCTCACACACATATACTCTAACTCCCTCACACACATACTGTAACTCTCTCACACACACATACTGTAACTCTCTCACTCACACACACACAAACTCTCTCTCTCACACACACACTGTAACTCTGTCTCACACACATAATGTAACTCTCTCACAAACACACATACTGTAACTCTCACACACACTGTAACACTCTCTCACACACACATACTGTAACTCTCTCACTCACACACAGTAACTCTCTCACACACACATACTGTAACTCTC
>NW_025213132.1:9736-30862 GCF_004010195.1 Chiloscyllium plagiosum
CTTTCACCCAGTCAGTAGTTAGGGGAGGGTATGTACTGCCTGGAAACGTGGGGGAGGCAGATTCAGTTCAGGCATTCAGGAGGGACTTTGGGGGTTATCTGGATGGAAATAGTGTGTGGGGAGAGGCAGCAGGTTAGTACTGGAGAACAGGGCTGCTGATGGGCCGAATGTCCTCCTCTGCACCGTCATAATTCTCTGACTCTTGTTTCCTACTTCCATATCCACGCAGAACCGATTCTGGAACAAAATACAATCTTGGGCTCAGTGGAACGCAGCGTCAGTTGTGAAGATGTAATTGTAGCTGGAATCTCGCCCTAATCCTTAATGAGGATCAGTGACAGTTAAAGCCTCTTCAACACGAGAAACCCGTGGCCAGGAGCTAATTAGCGGCTATAAAGCGGGTTGGTGCTCAGGGGCGGGCACAGATTCAGGCAGCGCGATGGGACATTGGTTGGTTTGGTGTCTGTACCTTTGGGCCGCTCGGCCCTTCCTGGTCTCTGCTGTGTGTCCTCCGGAGCCGGGCTGGAGGCTGCCGTGTGGCCTGGCCACTATCAACAGCACTGAGTGCATCAAGCAGGGCTGCTGCTTTCAGTCCCCGAGTCTCAGTGGGCAATCCTGTTTCTACAACCTGAGAGACAGCCCAGGTAAGCAGCCCAGCCTCCTCCCGGAGCGGAGCCCACCCCGAATGGCCGTGTGTGGGGTTCGGGAATTGTGAACAAAGCAACCTAATGCTGAAGAAATAATCCGGGATTTGTTACACTCAGCCTTACTGTTTCATGGAAAAGGGATGTTTGAGTGGGTGAGCGAGGAGTTCCTGGAGATGAAGAAATAACTAAAGGGTTCCCATTATTTCAATGTAACGAAAAGCTGAGTATTGATCACGCATTCTGTCCTGGCATAATGGTTAGTTTAAAACTTAGTGAGTTTGGTGTTATACTACCTTTCTTAGCTGTGGAGGTGTCTTGTTTGCCTTTTGTACCCCAGCTCTCTGCTTTTGGGGAGGGGTGGGGGAAAGGGGGAAGGTTAGAAATACTGTTAGGTGCTAGCTCCTCACTCAAATTAATCTTTCTCTCTACAGCTGTTTTACTTGCATTCTGTTCCCTTTCCATCATATATTTATAATGGTTTGCCTGGATAGTGTGCTGTCATATCTTACATGTGACAACAGTAAACTTTCTAATTTGGATTAGATTATCCCCACACCCTCTGAAGAAGGTGACCTTGTAGAGGTTTACAAAATCAGAAGGGGTATGGATAGGGTAAGTAGGCAGTCTCCTCCCTGGGGTTGGGGAGTCCTGAATTGGAGGGCATAAGTTTAGGGTGAGGGGAAAGATGGAACCTAAGGGGCACCATTTTCTCTCAAGGTGGTGTGTGGAATGAGCTGCCAGAGGAAATGGTGTGGGCTAGTACAATTTTTATGCCTTTTAAAGGCATTTGTATGGGTCATGAATAGAAAGGGTTTGAAGGGATATGTTGGGTGCTGGCAGGTGGGGCTGGATTGGTTTGGGCTATCTAGTCAGCATGTCCAAGTTGGACCAAACTTTTTTGTGCTGTATGTATGACTCCATATGGTGTGCTGTGCCCAGTTGTGTACAATGTTTCATTTTAGATTGTCATACAGCATGGCCCAACTTGTCCAACCTGACATTGCAATTTGGCCTCTAAACCCTTTCATCATACTGCCATATGGATGGCAGTTAAATGTTGTGGAGGTGGGTACAGTTATTACTTCCCCTCGAGCTTGCACAATGCCCTCTGCATGAAAAAGCTACCTCCAGTCCTTTTTTAAGCCTTTGCCCTCAGCTTAGACCTAGGCCCTCTAGTTTTGGACACCAACCTTGACTAATCACCTTATTGATGCCCCTGACTTTATAAAGCTAAAGTCTCCCTCTTTGATGTAACACCCTTCAGAATCTCTTCTGAACCTTTTGAAGACTAACAAATCCTTCCTACAGAAGAATGACCAGAATTGTATGCATGTTCCAAAAGTAGCCTCACCAATCCTATAAAGTCAAACATGGCATCCTAACTCCCTACTCAATGTTGTCTGAAGGCAAGCCTACCAAATGCCACCCTGTCTACCTGTGATGCATTTCAAGGAACGGTGTACCTGCATCCTAGGTCTGTTTGACAATACTCTACTGCTTACTGCCCTCATTTGTCTTGCAAAAATGCAGCATCATGCTTTATTAAATTAAACATCACTTCTCTATCCTTGGTCAATGAGATCAAGGTTCTGTTGTATTGAGGGGAATCTTCACTGTCCATGGCACTCTTCTGGTGTCAAACCCAAGTCTCATATATGCATGTCTGGATTAATTATATCAATGACAAAAAGCAGTGGACCCTGCACTGATCAATCTGGCCTGTATCCCTCTAAACCCTTTCCTCATACTGCCATTCGGATGGCAGTTAAATGTTGTGGAGGTGGGTACAGCTATTACTTCCCCTCGAGCTTGCACAATGCCCTCTGCATGAAAAAACTACCTCCAGTCCCTTTTTAAGCCTTTGCCCTCTGCTTAGGCCTAGTCCCTCTAGTTTTGGACACCAACCTTGACTAATCACCTTATTGATGCCCCTCTGACTTTATAAAAGGTAAAGCCTCCCTCTTTTTGATGTAACACCTTTCAGAATCTCTTCTGAACCTTTTGAAGACTGACTAATCCTTCCTACAGAAGAATGACCAGAATTGTATGCATGTTCCAAAAGTAGCCTCACCAATCCTATACAGTCAAACATGGCATCCTAACTCCCTACTCAATGTTGTCTGAAGGCAAGCCTACCAAATGCCACCCTGTCTACCTGTGATGCATTTCAAGGAACGGTGTACCTGCATCCTAGGTCTGTTTGACAATACTCTACTGCTTACTGCCCTCATTTGTCTTGCAAAAATGCAGCATCATGCTTTATTAAATTAAACATCACTTCTCTATCCTTGGTCAATGAGATCAAGGTTCTGTTGTATTGAGGGGAATCTTCACTATCCATGGCACTCTTCTGGTGTCAAACCCAAGTCTCATATATGCATGTCTGGATTAATTATATCAATGACAAAAAGCAGTGGACCCTGCACTGATCACCACCTTGTCTGAAAAACATACCCTGTCTCTCCTTTCAAGCTAATTTAGTATCCAATTGGCTAGCTGCACTGGATCCCATGTAATCTAACTTTGCTAACCAGTCTATCATGCAGAATCCAGCTGTCTGTACAGACAACATCTGCCACTCTGCCTTTAATCTTTGCCACCTCTTCAAAAAAACTTAGTCAACATGACTGAAATTGTCACTATCCCCAATAGTCATATCTTTCCAGATATGTAAATTTTATCACATAGAATCCCCTTTAACGTATTCTTTGTTCAGTGAGACTACCAGCTTGAATTTGAACAGATTTATTCTCCTAACTTGCATTGTATTTCACTGCAGTGTGCACAGCAGATGGCCAGTTCATTGTAGCAATCACCAGGAACCTGACCCGTCCTGCCCTCAACCTGTCATCTCTGTACGTGAAGGATGGACATGAAGCTGAGTGCAGGCCTAAGCTCATCACAGCAGAACTTGTAGCCTTCCGTTTCCCAATTACCTCTTGTGGCGCAATCCAGCGAGTGAGTATTGGAGGCTCCAGCATTCTGTCCCTCTGAATGGGCCAGCTCCCTATTAAACAGTCTTCCCTTGCAGGAGGAGAATGGGAGCTTTGTGTATGAAATGGATGTCTTGGGGAAGAGGATGATTCAGACGGGGCTACTGGGCTCAATAACCCGGGACAGCACCTTCAGGTGAGAGGGCAGTGGGATTTGTTGGTATGGAGGGGCAAGTGTTACTGACTGCAACTCCACCACCTATTTCTGTGTCTCGACAGCCTGCACATCCAGTGCAAGTACAAGGGGGAGCATGAGGCAGGCTTACAAATCAATGTCTCAGTTTACACCCTGCCTCCACCACTAGCTGCTTCTGAAGATGGGATCCTGCGGCTGGAGCTGCGAATAGCAACAGGTAGTGCTGCCCTAGTATAGGAGCACTGGGAATTGTATCCCTTCAGGGGAGTGACTGTTTTGGTTTGTTCTCCTTTTATATTTGTCTGTTAGATGGCAGCTACAGCTGGTGGTACAGGGACAGTGACTACCCCATTCAGAGAATCCTTCAGGAGTCGGTGTTTGTTGAGGTTCGTGTGAAGGATCGCACTGACCCAATGATAGTCCTGAGATTGCGTGACTGCTGGGCAACCCCTGTGCCAGCCCCTGACCACGAGGTGCAGTGGAGTCTCCTGGTGGATGGGTAAGGACTTTGAATAGATAGGGTAATGGCTTCAGTTCATCAGACACAAACATCATGCTACTCCCTGTCAGGGTTACTGGGTAAATGTTTCTATGGCCTCTGTCAAAGCAGCTTACATTAAAGCAATTGATACAGTTTGAGTAATGAGCTAATCTCTAAGTATTAGCCTGCTTAATAGTGGCAGAATTGCAGTAGATCAGCAACAGCAAAACTTTGCACTAAATTGGGTCACATTTTTAAAACCTAGCAATTGCTAATGTGATCTCCTGGAATGCATGTATAGTGCAAGAACAGTTCAACTTGCTGTCTATTCCAATAAAGGCCAGGAACAATAGACACTGGAGAAACTCAATTTGTCTGTAACCTGAGATCCTTTGCAGTTCCTTGTAGTTTTAATTTCACTTTGTCCAAGTAACAATCCTGCCCCACTCTGCACAGCTGCAACTTGGATGCTGACCACCATCCAAGTAGTAAGGACACTACCACTGCCACCTAGAGGCCCTTATAGCTAGCTAAGCCTGTACTCTGGAATGACTAGTCCAATGTACCTTAATTATTAACATTGGGGTCATTTGGAGCACTCACTTCACATCTTTTCACCTGACTCATGCATCAGGACATAAGTTGTAACAATTCTTAGTTCAGAATTTCCATTTAAAACATCTTGAGTCCACGTTCTTCGCCCAGAAGAACCAACTGGGTTAGAACAAGGGAAAACTCTGCCTTTCAAAAGCTTCACTCTAGTCTTGGTTGCTGCTGACTAACATTACCAAGATGGTATTGCAGTGGATCAATCACTCCTGTCAGTGACTACACCTTCCTGTTTCAGGTGTCCCTATGAAGGTGATGACTATCTGACCCTCCTACACCCAGTAGGTGTCTCTTCTGGCCTGCAGTTCCCAACCCATCACAAGCGGTTTGAAGTGAAGACGTTTGTTTTCTTGGATGGAGTGTCTGAGCAGCCCCTCTCTGGACAGGTAACCAAATGGAAGGAATGAGGCCAAGCTCATGAAATCCTCTTGTGGGGTCTCTGTACTATAACCTGGCTGTTGATCTATGGGAAGCTCCTCTAAAGTCTCTCCTTCTTTCTAGGTTTACTTGCACTGCAGTGCTGAGGTTTGCTCTCCCTCTGCTCTGGATGACTGTACACCCAGATGTGGTCCAAGTGAGTTCCTTGTGTTTTTTATTTGAAGACAAATGGTGTTTGGCCTTTGAGAATGTAATGAGCTATGGTTCAAGATGGCATGTAGATGTCATATGACCTGAAGGTGCCCCAATAAAGCTTATCAAACTTCCCAGTGCAGGGGTGTAATATAGGAAAAGGGCCTTTTTAAAACACAAAGCATGAATTGGTCATCTAAGCTAGCACAAAGTAGATGTTGGGATTCAGTTCATTAAATCCCTTGACTCCTCCATTTCAGGTGAAATGTGCAATAGCTAAATTTGAGTTGGGTAAAAGGTGTGAAGAGAGAAATGGTGGCTGGTAATTCACTGGCCTAGCAATTCAGAACTCTAGGCTAATGTTCTAATCTCAACAGTAATGAAACTGGAATTCAAGGAGTAGCTAGAATAAAAAGCTCCCTAATGGTGACCATCTAACTGCTGTCAACTTTGTTTTTTCAAAAAAAACTCCTCTTGAAGGATGTCTCTCCTTGTTTGACTCTAGACCACTAGGATTAATGAGAAATTCTGGCCCAGCCTGAGATGGCCACATTCTCTGAACTTTCCACTTACAAAAGGATGTAATGTCAAGTGGGTAAGAATTAAGTAGAGCACTGCAAAATGAGCTATCCTCCTTTAGCAGGAGGAGTAGAACTGATGTTTTTGTCAAGAAATAACAGCAGTGACAGGATCTGTCTCCTATGGACCATGGTTGGTTTGCAGGTAGAGCAACTATTTGAATGTACAGGAGCTTTCCCACCAGGTCTTCAAACCAACAATATAGTCTTCCAGCACCACTGATCCAGAATATAGTCTAGGTGATCAACTTTCTAGACACTATAGAAACAGGTCAAACTTCCTACTGACTCCTAGGATCGAGTGACCAAAAATAGTTGAGCCTCTCCTGAAAAGTTAGAATGAGATTATCATAGTGGCTCCAAGGCTGGGTGGGGTCTGAAAAGGAGGCTGCTGAAGGATTCTTTCAGACAAGAGCTAGGTTCAGAATAAAAATGAATTCTGAAGGTCAAGATTTCCTCCATGTTCAGTTCTGGGCATGATGGACTACAGCAGCTCACATCACTGTTTTGCCAACTAGGGATGGGTAACAAATGCTGGCCAGCCAGGAGTGCCCATGTGCCATCATGGATTGGATAGTGACTCCACTCCATTCAATCAGCCACCAAGTTGTCAACTGGTAGAATAGGCTGAGGGGCTGAATGTCCTCCTGTTCAGTCCCTCTGAAGCAGTGACTCCACTCCATTCAATCAGCCACCAAGTTGTCAAATGGTAGAATAGGCTGAGGGGCTGCTGAATGTCCTCCTGTTCAGTCCCTCTGAAGCAATGTTCAGATTAGATTTTTGAGTAACTCACTTGTTAAGGAGTTTCTAATAACTGAGGCCTGATCCTGCTATATGTACAAAGGCAACATTAACCATCTGAGCACTGACTTGTCCCCTTCAATACCCATAAATAAACAGGCCTGCATTTAATTGTCACAAATAGGAATGCATGCTACTGATCTGAGGAATCCCATTGGAGATGTAACCATCTGGCAAGAACTTGATCCTTCACAAAGTTGAACATGAGCTTGAACAAGCTCCCAGCATGGAATTATGAATAAAAGCTAGCTTTGCCTATTAATGTTTACTAAATTAAACCTCCCAATTAGAACAAATTGGTGCTGAACACAAACATTACTTAACATTCCCTAACACCAATGTTAATTTAACAATGGTTATGTACAAGTCTGTCACTTGTCATAATTACTAAAAGGGGTTTTCTCAACATCAATGGCTGAATTTCTTGTTTGGAGTCCTGTGCAGTCTGACTGAAATCAGCAACTTAACCCTGCCAGTATCAGGTTTTTTCACTAAATTCCAATTGGAGGGGGTAGGTAAGCATTTGCTAACTGCTACCTGTTGCAGAGCTTGATGAAGTACAGATGGTTCTCCACATTTTTTGATCTTAGAGCAAGCTCTCATACTAACTCTAGCTTGGGTCAGAACAGTCTAATCTTTGTCTCCAACAGGGCAGCGCAGGAGTACCCATGACCATGAGGGGACAGTAGTGAATGCACCTGGCCCAATCTTCCTGGGAGGGAGCGGTTACACTGCAAAGAAACAACTTGAAGCAAATGGTGAGTGAAGTCTCTGCAATAGGTCACCTGTGACCTCCAGCTAAAGAAACCATCCTCTGATCTCTTTTTCTCTCTCTCTCCATAGATGTTGCTGGGACCCCTTGGGTTCTGCATGGAGCAGCTATTGGCCTCCTGATGGTGTCTCTATCCCTGCTGGTAGTGATGGTTGCAATGTACATGAGACCAAGAGCTGTTGCTGTTTCTCCATGTGACAAATTGTAAACCCTGAACAAATAAATCTGATGGGGAAATGTGTTCTGAGTCCTTTATGAACTGTCAAAGCAATCAGCAAATCCTGTTGGTGAGGGATGGGCTGAAACTATATCTCTAAATTAGATATTAAAACATTCTATTCCAGTTTTAATTCTAAACATTAACACCTTCAGTCAGCTTGGATTAGTTATTTGAACTGAGTTTTCCAAACTTGCATCCAGCTAATTGATTTTTCAGCTTGCATTTGAATGTGTTGCATTGTCAGGCCTAATCTGCCACTTGATATCATTCTTGCTTGTCCTGAACCCTTCAGCCACTCCTCAGAATCTATCCACAATAACAGTTCCATTTCAGTTAAATCTTAAATTGCTAAATTACCCAAATGTGCTTCTCCCCACCCCAACACCTTATTGATCTACCTTAACTTTCTGACTCTACTGCTATGCCCTCAATTACCATTGAGCTCCACACTAATCTTTGACCACTTCCTCCATCCCCCTCAGTGTATACAGCCATTGTGATTTGTATCTAGGAGTCTCATTTGAGATTGATCTTGCTCCCTGACAAGCCTAGTGTATATGTGGAGGTGCTGGTATTGGACAAGGTAAGTCATATGACACCAAATTTATAGTCCAACAGGTTTACTTTAATCACTAAGTTTTTGGAGCACTGACTTTTTTTCAGCAGGAAGTCCAACTTCTGACCATGTCTAGTGTAGCCTGAAAAGCCTTTATTAGCATAGACTAGCTTTGGGCTCACTTCTTAAGGACTCCCTACCTTTGCTACCCTTCATTCATTCTACTCTGCAATCTAGGTGTAAAATGGAGTCACTTGTGCTTCATTGCCCCTTGCAAAGTGCTCGCTATTGCTTTCTGCTCCACTTTACCATCAGAATACTGGTGGAAGTGGCCCATGCACCACTCAGTAACTTGCCTCTGTAACATGCATATCCTGGGTTTTTAAGTCCTCCTTAGTCTCCTTTCACTTCAATCATCCTTACACCGGTCACTTCCACCCTGAATTTCCAGTAATCCAAAAAAATTAACACTTTTTACACTGCACCACTCCTCAGTCAACATTTATTTGCTTTATTCTAATATTCCTACCCTCACTAGCTTGTAGCACCAGGAGTAATCCAATAATTACTAACCTCCAGGGCATCCTGCTGGACCCTCTCCCTTTGAGAATATTCTGCACCCTCTCTGGCACCAGGGAGGCAACACAACATTCTGACATCTCTCTACCTGGCTGCAGAAACCTCTGCACCTCTGACTAGAGTCCCCTGTAACAATTGATTGCTTGGAACCTGATATACCCCTCATTGTATTAGGGCCAATCTTGATACGAGAAACTTGGCTGTTCATGCTACATTCCAGAGTCCATCACCCCCTTTATATTGCTTCAGAAAATGTACTTGAGGTTGGGATCACCAGACTCCTGCACTACCTGTCTTCCCTTACCACCTTTCCTGGTGGTAACCCAGCTACCTGACTGACCTGTGGCTTTTCTCCCTTCCTATAACTGCCATCCATCAATCCCTAGCTTGTGTAAATTCCTCATGGCCTTAACTGCAAATCCATGGGATCTGAGCCTTTGCAACCAAAGCCACGTCCTGCAGACATAATCAGTAATGTGCAAACTCTTCCCTAATCTCCCACCTTACAGGAAGAGCACGTCCCTGTACTTTGCTCACAATCTAGACTGAAATAGCACCATATTGCTCTTAAAAAAAATCACTGCTCCAAGCTAACTTAGTACTTATAGTTTTGATTTTTAAAACTTAATCAATAGACAGATCTCAACATATAATCAAAAACCCACTGTCTACTACTATAGACTGGCAGCAAGGTTACACTTCAACT
The DNA here is from genome assembly GCF_004010195.1 of Chiloscyllium plagiosum. Lineage (NCBI taxonomy): Eukaryota > Metazoa > Chordata > Chondrichthyes > Orectolobiformes > Hemiscylliidae > Chiloscyllium > Chiloscyllium plagiosum. The sequence goes on from NW_025213132.1 coordinate 19,385, forward strand.
AGGAACTGCTGTTCCTCTAAGGTCAGCAGTTAATTTCACTGTTTATTTTTCCTAGATGCACTCTAATGTCCAGAGATATTGAACTCCAACTGCAAAGGCAGTAACTATGGAGATTCATTGCTGTCAGTTACTTTCTCTGAGCATGTGGTCATGATCTTTTTGTCTGAATTCCTCCAGTGTAAAGTCCTGATGTGTATCTTTTTTGTCAAGTTCCAAAACTATGCAATAGTATAAAACAGTAATTCCTCCTGGAATCTGAGGAACTCTCCCAACACCCTTTGGATGTAGAACTGGCTCAAAGGGAGAAGACAAAGGAGGATGGTGGTGGGTTGTTTTTAGGCTGGAGGCCTGTGCCCCATGGAGTGCCACAAGGATCAATGCTGAATCCTCCACTGTCATTTACATAAATTATTTGGATGTGAGCATAAGACACCAAAATTGGAAGTTAGTGTTCAGCCACAGGCCAGTGGGGTTGGTTCATGTGTGTGGCTGTCCTGACTTGCCAGCCCGTGGCTGAACACTTTAATTCCCCCTTCCACTCTGCCAAGGACATGTAGGCCCAGGGCCACCTGCACTGCCAAAGCCTGGAGGAAGAATGCCTATCTTCCATCTTGGGATCCTCTATCCACATTGATTCTATGTGGATTTCACTAGTTTTCTCATTCCCTTAACACTGCCCTCTTGACCTATCCCACCTGTCTGCTCCACCCTCCTCTCCAACCTATCTCCTTCTCCCCTAACTTCATCTACTTATCGCAGCCTTAGTTACCTCTGCACCCCCCTGGCACCACCCTCCTCCCATTTATCTCTCAGCCTGCTTGGGCCACTCCCTCATTCCTGATGAAGAGTTTGTGCTTGAAAAGTTGACTCTCCTGCTCCTCTGATGTGCTTTTCCAGTACTACACTCTTCAACTCTGATCTCCAGCATCACCAGTCCTCCCTTTCTTCCTGAGAATTATCAATGTCCATCAGCGAGTGGCTTGGCGGCAGCAGTGAAGAAGGTTACCTCCGATTACAACAGGATATTGACCAGATCAGCCACTGGGCTGAGAAGTGGCAGATGGAGTCTAATTCTGATAAATGCAAGGTGCTGCATTTGGGAAAGCAAATCTTAGCAGGACTTATACACTAAAGGGTAAGCTCCGAGGGAGTGTTGCTGAACAAAGAGACCTTGGAGTGCAGGTTCATAGCTCCTTGAAAGTGGAGTCATAGGTAGATAGGATAGTGAAGAAGGCGTTTGGTATGCTTTCCTTTATTGGTCAGAGTATTGAGTATTCGAGTTGGGAGGTCATGTTGCGGCTGTACAGGACATTGGTTAGGCCACTTTTGGAATATCGTGTGCAATTTTAGTCTCCTTTCTATCAGAAAGATGTTGTAAAACTTGAAAGGGTTCAGAAAAGAATAACAAGGATGTTGCCAGGGTTGGAGGAGGTGAGCTATAGGGCTGGGCTGTTTTCCCTGGAGCATTAGAGGCTGAGGGGTGACCTTTATAGTGGTTTACAAAATTGAGGGATAAATAGACAAAGTTCTGGACTTCCCCACCCCCCGGGGGTGGGGGAGTCCAGAACTAGACGGCATGGTTTAGGATGAGAGGGGAAAGACACATGCACACACCAAAGGAAAGGGTGGAGGCTGGTACAACTTCAGCATTTAAAAGGCATTTGGATGGGTATATGAATGGGAAGGGTTTGGAGGGATATGGGCTGGGTGCTGGCAAGTGGGACTAGATTGGGTTGAGATATCTGGTTGGCATAGATGGGTTGGACCGAAGGGTCTGTTTCCATGCTGTACATCTCTATGTCCTGGAATACCTCAAAAAAAGCAGCTCTTATAGCCACAATTTTTTTTCCTGCCTTCCATATCGGATTAGCAATATCTGGTTGTGAACCATAATTGTATCAAATTATACATGTCAGATTAGCAAATAGCTTATCCCTTTGACTGTAACAGGCATTGTGGTGGTACCTTTTTCAGCCAACTGGCATTTGCTTGTACATCTTAAGTCATATTTGCCATGAGATGGTTCTGCTTTTGGACAATATTTAATAAATCCTGACTGTGCTATAAGAGGCAAACCAATTTAAGATTTAATTAGGCTTGCAGAATGATTCACAACATAACAGGCCTTGCTCAATACAGGCAAAGGAGAAATTTTGATAATTCCACTTTGAACCTTTGCCAAATCAGAAGCTGTCTGTTATGATCAGACCCACTGGTGAAGTTCCCAACTAATGGCATTGTCAGACAGGCTGTTCCAAAATTATTAACTCTCTGCATGAAGAGGGGGAAAAACTGGCTTCCTTTATCTACTCATCTATTCTGCTGAGTTGAGTACAATATTATTTGTTTTCAAGAAGAAAAGCCTTTCTCTCATGGGTACATTTCTTTTTAAAAGGTGTCCATTTAAATAGACTTTTGTGAATTAAGTTTATTAATAACTCAATGTTAGAGCTAATAATAAAACAAGTAATTGAATTCAAGTAGGTGATCTTCAAAAAAAAATCTGGATTAGTCTCTGAATTGTTCAGAATGGACAGTTGACTGCTGCAGGGAATGTTTTGTTTTACATTAGATTACTTACAGTGTGGAAACAGGCCCTTTGGCCTAACAAGTCCACACCGACCCACAACCCATCCAGGTCCATTCCCCTACGCCTAACATTACAGGCAATTTAGCAAAGCCAATTCACCTCACCTGCACATTTTTGGACTGTGGGAGGAAACCAAAGCAAACCCACATAGACACTGGGAGAATGTACAAACTCCACACAGTTAGTCACCTGAGGCAGGAATTGAACCCAGCACTGTGAGGCAGCAGTGCTAACCACTGTGCCATCGGGTTGGTGGGTGAATAGGTGGCTTCATAATCCTATGTTTTTGCTGATTGATTCTGTAGTTGTGACACAATCCAATGTGATGAATCAGTACTTAGTGAAACAGAGTCCTTTGTTCTCCATCATTTATGGGATTTGTAGCTCACAGGATCTTTAATTGAAATTTGATAACTAGGGGATAGTTCTTGGCTTGGGGCCATGTGACTGAGTAAGTCATTCAGTTGTTTCAAACCACTGAGGTATCAAAATGAAACTGAACAGACCACTTGCTAATAACGTGACACCAGACATGGCACCAGATAAACTCTGTAAAAAAACAAAATGTGGATACTGGAAATCTGGAACTAAATTATAAACTCAGCCCATTTAAACCTGCAAAGTCTTCCTGTTCTCAGGGCTAGTGTCAACAGTGGGAGAGTTGTCTCATAGTCAAGTAACAGCCTGATATACTCTTGGAATCATACCTTACAATGTTCTGGACAATACTGGGTACATCTTGTCTCGCTGGCAGAACAGGCCTAGCAAAGGTGGCAACACAATGGTGTTGAGTCAGGAGGAAGCTATCCTGGGACTTCTCTGCATTGACTCCAGGTCCCACAAAGTCTCAGGGCATCAAGTCAAACATGAGCAAGGAACCTCCTCCTGATTACCATGTACTGTGCCCACACCTAGGCTGCTGAAATCATATTCTTCTGTGTTCAACACCATTTGGGGAAAATCAGTGATGTTGGCACAGGTATACAATCCTGAGGATGTAGTACAGAGTGGGTCCTTTGCAATTCTGAGAGAGTGTGGCCCTCAGCTGAGGCAGGGCAGACTGTAGAGAGGTTAGGTGCCGGCGCATTGCTGCAAGCGTGGAGCGGAGGATCTTGAAGGAGAACTGTTGCTGGTGTTTTTGAATCTGTAGTCTGTACTGTTTGTCCTGTTCGGGTCCGAACTCTGCTGGTTTAAAGGTGGTCCGGAGTCCGTGTGGGATGAGTTGGTTACGGAGGCAGGTACTGAGGAAGCAAATGTGGCTGTAGTAGCGGGTTTGTTTCAGGACATGGTTGAAGAGCTTCAGGGCAGAGGAAATGAATCTGTCTTCCTGTTCTTGCCACCAAAGAGGATACACTCTTATCCACATTAAACTTAATCTACTATGCATCTGTCCACTCACCTAGCCTGTCCAAGTCACCTTGTATTCTCATAACATCCTCCTCACATTTCACCGTGCCACCCAGCTTTGTGTCATCAGCTATTTTGCTAATATTACTTTTCATGCCTTCATCTATATCATTAATATATATTGTAAACAGTTGTGGTCAGCACCGATCCTTGTGGTACCCCACTTCTCACCGCCTGTCATTCCAAAAGGGACCCGTTTATCGCTACTCTTTGCTTACTGTCAGCCAGCCAATTTTCAATCCAAGTCAGTATTTTGCCCCCAATACCATGCGCCCGAATTTTGCTCACTAATCTCCTATGTGGGACTTGATCAAAGGCTTTCTGAAAGTGCAGGGACACTACATCCACTGGCTGTCCTTTGTCCATCTTCATAGTTACATCCTCAAAAAATTCCAGAAGATTCGTCAAGCATGATTTCCCCTTCATAAATCCATGTTGACTCTGACCTATCCTGTTACTGCTATCCAAATGAGTTATAATTTTGTCTTTTATAATTGGCTACAGCATCTTTTCCACCACTGACATCAGGCTAACAGGTCTATAATTCTCCGTTTTCTCTCTCCCTCCTTTCTTGAAAAGTGGGACAACATGAGCTACCCTTCAATCTGCAGGAACTTATCCTGAATCTATAGAATATTGGAAAATGCATCCACAATTTCTAGAGTCCACCTCTTTAATTACCCTGGGATGCAGAACATCAAGTCATAGAGTCATAGAGATGTACAGCATGGAAACAGACCCTTCGGTCCAACCTGTACATGCTGACCAGATATCCCAACCCAATCTCGTCCCACCTGCCAATACCCAGCCCATATCCCTCCCAAACCTTCCTATTAATATACCCATCCAAATGCCTCTTAAATGTTACAATTGTAACAGCGTCCACCACATCCTCTGGCAGCTCATTCCATACACGTACCACCCTCTGCATGAAACGTTGTCCCTTAGGTCTCTTTTATATCTTTCCTCTCTCACCCTAAACCTATGCCCTCTAGTTCTGGACTCCCCGACCCCAGGGAAAAGACTTTGTCTATTTATGCCGCAACATGACCTCCCAACTCCTGTACTCAATACTCTGACCAATAAAGGAAAGCATTGCAAACGACTTCTTCACTATCCTAGGTCCCGGGGACTTATCAGCCTTCAGACCTAACAGTCTATCCAACACTATTTCCTGCCTAATATAAATTCCCGTCAGTTCATCCAGCCACAATTACATCTGGGAGATTGCTTGTGTCTTCCCCAGTGAAGGCAGATCCAAAGTACCTATTCAACTCTTCTGCCATTTCCTTGTTCCCCATAATAAATTCACCCGTTTCTGTCTTCAAGGGCCCAATTTTAGTCTTAAACATTGTTTTCTTTTCACATACCTAAAACAGCTTTTACTATCCTCCTTTATATTTCTGGCCAGTTTGCCTTCGTACCTCATTTTTTTCCATGTATTGCCTTTTCAGTTATTCGCTGTTACTTTTTAAAAGTTTCCCAGTCCTCCAGCTTCCCGCTCACCTTTGCTATGTTATTCTTCTTCTCTTTTATCTTTACACAGTCCTTAACTTCCCTCATCAACCATGGCCGCCCCTGCCTCCCCTTAGGGTCTTTCTTCCTCTTTGGAATGAACTGATCTGCACCTTCTGCATTATATCCAGAAATACCTGCCATTGTTGTTCCACTGCCATCCTTGCTAGGGTATTGAACCATTGAACTTTGGCCAGCTCCTCCCTCACAGCTCTATAGTTCCCTTTGTTCAACTGCAATACTGACACTTCCGATTCTCTCTTCTCCCTCTCAAATTGCAGATTAAGATTTATCATATTATGTCACTACCTCCTAATGGCTCCTTTACTTCAAGGTCTCTGATCAAATCTGGTTTGTTGCGCAACCACCAGATCCAGAATTGCTTTCTCCCTGGTAGGCTCCAGTACAAGCTGTTCTAAGAATCCATCTTGGACGCACTCCACAAACTCCCTTCCTTGGGGTCCAGTACCATCCTGATTCTTCTAGTCTACCTGCATGTTGAAATTCCCCGTAACAACTGTAGTAATACCTTTGCAACAGGCCAATTTCAACTCCTTATTCAACTTACACCCTACATCCAGACTATTGTTTGGGGGCTTGTAGATAAGGGTTTTTCTACCCTTAGAATTTCTCAGCTCTATCCATACTGACTCTACATCTCCTGATTCTATGTCCCCCTTTGCAAGGGACTGAATATCATTCCTCACCAACAGGGCCACCCTGCCCCTTCTGCCCGTCAGTCTGTCCTCTTTTTTACACGCATAGCCTTGAATATTTATTTCCCAGGCCCTGTCCACTTGAAGCCACGTCTCAGTTATCCCCACAACATTGTGCCTGCCAGTTTCCAACTGAGCCTCAAGCTCAACCACCTTATTTCTTATGCTTCATGCATTCATATATAACATTTTTAATTTGTTACTCCCCTCGCCCTTCCTATCAATCCCTGTTTCACTTGACCATACTATAGGATCCCTTCTTGAGTTTTCTACTCCATTGATTCTGTTATCTTTCTTAACTTCTCTTATTCTCACATTCCCTTTAACTTCCTTCTTGAATTTCCAGTTTATCCCCCCCCCCCCCCCCCCCTCACTACCTGTGTTGCAGTGGGAGATCTGCCTGCCAGAATCATGGTCTCCCACCTATTAAGGTGCAACCTGTCCCTCTTGTATAATTTATCGTTAGCACAAAATGTCTTCACTGTCAAGGGCTACTGAGGTCAGGTTGTTCAATGGAGGGAGACAGATTTTTCATCTTTGCCTTAGCCCCATAACCCTTGATTCCGTGGCAGAGCTTTCCATATATCCACCACTCTCTGGGTGAAGAAGTTTCTCCTCAACTCTGTTCTAAATGGTCTACGCCTTATTTTTAAACTGTGTCCTCTGGTTCTGGACCCATCCATCAGCAGAAACATGCTTCCTGCCTCCAGAGTGTCCAATCCATTAATAATCTTATACGTCTCAATCAGATCCCCTCTCATCCTTCGAAACTCAAGTGTATACAAGCCCAGTCGCTCCAATCTTTCAACATATGATAGTCCTGCCATTCCGGGAATTGACCTTGTGAACCTATCCTGCAGGAGAAAGTGAGGACTGCAGATGCTGGGGATCAGAGCTGAAAATGTGTTGCTGGAAAAGGTCAGGCAGCATCCAAGGAGCAGGAGAATCGACGTTTCAGAATTCCTGGAGAAGGACTCATGCCCAAAACGTCGATTCTCCTGCTCTTTGGATGCTGTCTGACCTGCTGCACTTTTCCAGCAACACATTTTCAACCTACCCTGCACTCCCTCAATAGCCAGAATGCCCTTCCTCAAATCTGGAGACCAAAACTGCACATAATACTCCAGGTGCAGTCTCACAAGGGCCCTGTACATCTGCAGAACGATATCTTTGCTCCTATATGCAATTCCTTTTGTTCTGAAGGCCAGCATTCCATTAGCTTTCTTCATTTCCTGCTGTACCTGCATGCTTGCTTTCATTGACTGATGTACAAGAACACCTAGATCTCATTGTACTTCTCCTTTACCTAACTTGACTCCATTTAGATAGTAATCTGTCTTCCTGTTCTTGCCACCAAAGAGGATAACATACACTTATCCACATTAAACTGCATCTGCCATTTATCTGTCCACTCACCTAGCCTGTCCAAGTCACCTTGTATTCTCATAACATCCTTCTCACATTTCACCATGCCACCCAGCTTTGTGTCATCAGCAAATTTGCTAATATTACTTTTCATGCCTTCATCTATATCATTAATATATATTGTAAACAGCTGTGGTCAGCACCGATCCTTGTGGTACCCCACTGCTCACCGCCTGCCATTCCAAAAGGGACCCAGTTATCGCTACGCTTTGCTTCCTGTCAGCCAGCCAATTTTCAATCTGAGTCAGTATTTTTCCCCCAATACCACGGTGCCCTAATTTTATCCTATTAGCCTTACATTAGTAAGTCCCACCGATGTGGGACTTTATCAAAGGCTTTCTGAATGTTCAGGTACACTACATCCACTGGCTCTCCTTTGTCCATCTTCATCATTACATCCTCAAAAAATTCCAGAAGATTAGTCAAGCACAATTTCTCCTTCGTAAATCCATGTTGACTCTGACATATCCTGTTACTGCTATCCAAATGAGTTGTAATTTCATCTTTTCACCCTACATCCAGACTACTGTTTGGGGGCTTGTAGAGAAGGGTTTTTCTACCCTTAGAATTTCTCAGCTCTATCCATACTGACTCTACATCTCCTGATTCTAAGTCCCCCTTTGCAAGGGACTGAATATCATTCCTCACCAACAGGGCCACCCTGCCCTTCTGCCCGTCAGTCTGTCCTCTTGATAGCACGCATAGCCTTGAATATTTATTTCCCAGGCCCTGTCCACTTGAAGCCACGTCTCAGTTATCCCCACAACATTGTGCCTGCCAGTTTCCAACTGAGCCTCAAGCTCAACCACCTTATTTCTTATGCTTCATGCATTCATATATAACATTTTTAATTTGTTACTCCCCTCGCCCTTCCTATCAATCCCTGTTTCACTTGACCATACTATAGGATCCCTTCTTGAGTTTTCTACTCCATTGATTCTGTTATCTTTCTTCTCTTATTCTCACATTCCCTTTAACTTCCTTCTTGAATTTCCAGTTTATCTCCCCCCCCCTCACTACCTGTGTTGCAGTGGGAGATCTGCCTGCCAGAATCATGGTCTCCCACCTATTAAGGTGCAACCTGTCCCTCTTGTATAATTTATCGTTAGCACAAAATGTCTTCACTGTCAAGGGCTACTGAGGTAGAGGGAGACAGATTTTTAATCTGTAAATGATGGGGAAAGGCAGGAAAGTGGAGTTGAAGATATAGATTAGCCATAACAGACTGACAATAAAGCATCATGTTTCCAGTGTGAAGTACCATCATTCCAGAGGATAAAGCAATCTGTGGAAACTGTGAGCATAGAAAATTTGCACTCTCCAGGAAAAAACTTGCTGATATATCCCTCCCAAGGAGGGGTTGATAGATTCGTAAAACCATAATGGATAGGGGCAGAATCAGGCCATATAGCCCATCAGATCTGCTTCACCATTTGATTGTAGCTAATATGTACTCCATTCTCTTGCCTTCTCCCTGAAACCCTTTATCAAGGACCAGAGAGCAGTCCATCTTTCCCAGAACTTGAGTCAGTGATTCCGTCCATCTGTCCCTGAGATTGAGTGAGTGCTCAAGGCTCCTTGATGCCTCACTCAGTCAAAAGCAGCCTTATTGTAGAGGGCTGTCCCTCTCCCCGCCCTGGAATTCAGCTCTCTTGTCCATGTTTGAACCAAGGCTGTAATGAGGTCAGGAGCTGAGTGGCCCTGGTGGGAGAGTAGCATGGGGAAACATTAGCTCAATACCAAAAGACAAATTCTGAAGAGGGACCCTTCTCATCGACCTGTTTCCCTCATCTTTAATTTGCCTTTCACTGTCCACAGGTGAAGTTCAAATTGATAGGCCTGGTGTTGAAAACCTGAATTAGATTATGCATTATCTGAAATATCAAGTTTAAACAGTAGTAGTAATGGTTTGCCTAAACGAATGAGCAAAACAAATCACAGAACCCATATAGTGTGGGAACAGGCCCAACAAGTCCACTACCCTAAGTAACGCACCTAACCTAGACATCCCTGAACATATGGGCAACTTCGCATGTCCAACTCACCAAACCTGCACATCCTTGGACAGTGGGAGAAAGCTCACCCAGAGATAGGGAGAATGTGCAAATCCCACACAGCCGAGGCTGGAATCGAACCCGGGTATCTTAGGCTAATGAGGCTGCAGGACTAACCACTGAGCCACGGTGCCTCTGAATTGTTTAACAAGCCCCGTGTTCCCAGGCCAGTCACAGATTGCAATAACCTGGACAGAAAGAATCGATTTATTGGGATGGGGAAACCCCCCGTGGGGCAGGGAGCTGCTGCACTGCGATTGGTTTCCTCACCAATTAGCGGCTATAAAGCGGGTTGGTGCTCAGGGGCGGGCACAGATTCAGGCAGCGCGATGGGACATTGGTTGGTTTGGTGTCTGTACCTTTGGGCCGCTCGGCCCTTCCTGGTCTCTGCTGTGTGTCCTCCGGAGCCGGGCTGGAGGCTGCCGTGTGGCCTGGCCACTATCAACAGCACTGAGTGCATCAAGCAGGGCTGCTGCTTTCAGTCCCCGAGTCTCAGTGGGCAATCCTGTTTCTACAACCTGAGAGACAGCCCAGGTAAGCAGCCCAGCCTCCTCCCGGAGCGGAGCCCACCCCGAATGGCCGTGTGTGGGGTTCAGGAATTGTGAACAAATCAACCTGGGATTAGATAAAGGGTGCATTTGGGATTGAATGGGCGAGAAGGCGACCCTCTTTCCGCAGATCGGGCAATAACCCAGTTGTCTATTTTTGTCTCCAGTTCATTCAACAGCAATGTTGATATTTACACGTGTTCTAGTGTAATAGTTAGTCTAAAGTCTGGTGTAGTTTAGTTTTTGTGTTAACTTTTGAGTTTTCATTGGGGAGGATGGAAGCCTCTTTAACTTCTGTTTTGAACAGGTCCCTGTTTCTGTGTAGCTGTAATAATTCTGCATTCTTCCCATACACTGATGTGCTTGTAGGAGATTGCGTGCCATCCAGGCAAACCATGTAATAAAACTGACACTTTTTTTAAAAAAAAAGTTGTGAATTGAACTTCTGTTCTGGATGTAAGAACATGACTGCCTTCCTCCTCTTCTCTTTCCCCCCCCCCCCCCCCCCCTTTCTCTCGTCAACCTTTGGCACCAACCACCCTGTGAGGCCCCTTTCTATGAAGAAATAGTTGACCTGTTACTCTGCTGTTGTACAACAGAATGGTGGGTGTAGACATAGTAACAAAAAAACTACCTTTTTTTTCCCCAGCCTGTCCTGAGTTGTCCATTGAGGAATGAACTTAGCCTCTAAAGGCTGCCTGTTTAATCTTTCCTCAGTTTAAGGGTGTTTGATCATGTGATTCCTGGCTAATCTACTGAAATGCCAAGGTTAATTGTAATTTCTTCTGTCCCATGTCATCTGGTCACTGACTTTTTTGTTTTGAGAATGTAACAACATTACATAATAAAATTGACCTAGCTTCAGTGAGTTGACAAGGTGCATTACATAATGAGACAGGTGACCCAGATAACTAATCTGTTGCTTGACTCACAACCACCTAACCTAGTTTCTTGCATCATTGTGGCTCACCAATCTCTAAGGCAAAGAATCACCTGCCAGTGATGTCCATGTCCATTGAGTGAACAACTGACTCAAAATTGAGTTTTAAACTAATCAAAGCTGACATTTTTTAATTTCCTTTTTCATGGGAAAAGGATTCATCTCTGGGGATCAAGTCTTCCTTCCTTCCTCCCTTTTGGAGGACCCCCTAGACTATTTCCTTCATGGTCTCCCATGAGGGCAGCAGTGACTAGGCTAGCATTTGTTGCCCAGAGGGCAGTTT